>NC_090910.1:3914294-4214294 GCF_040956055.1 Brachionichthys hirsutus | reverse complement strand
GGCACATCTGGAAGGGTGAACAAACAAACAAAAAAGTCATTTGTGAGGCGAAGCGAGAAAAACCTCATCACTTCAGACCAAATAGGGATTTGCCCTCTCATAAGTCGCCCATTCATCCATCCATCCGTACCCGGTCACGACCGGACTTCTTTAAAGCTCACAGGGTTTAGCCGAGACGTTAATTTAAAGAAAGAGCCTGCAGGCTGCTTGAGAGCGGCTAAGAACTCCAGATGCTCTGCTCTCCTCTAAATGCCTCGTGAAACGCCGAAGCCTGTGTCATCACATTCACTGCTGGGCACGACTTTCCTCACGCTGGACCCAAGACAGACGGCAGGTTCAGCGCAGACGCACCAATTTACCCACACACAACGTGCACACGGCTACCCCGAAGAGAACTCTCATTGTTGAATGGCTTTGCTATTCCCCACTAATGATTTGCATATGAGACAGAGATCGCTGCCTTTTCATTCCCGCTCAAATCTTTTACGCTCAGTCGTTTTCAATCTGATTTCCTGAGACAACTCAATTACGCTGGCCGGGGCCCATTTGTTTTTGAGCAAAATATTAGCGAATGGAGTCTGTGAGTCATAAGAAACATCTTTCAGCTCGATCCTATTACTCACCTTGTTTCATGACGGCTTCTCGCGAAACGCCCTTTGTGTCCAGTATTTCAGAAGAGAGAGAGAAAACAGAACAACACATGTTGGCACTGGATATGTACACATTCAAGACCTCACAAATCCCCCCCCCCCCCTCCCCACACACACACACCACAGAATTTGAGTCTGTATGTTCAACCAGATTTCAATAAATCCTCATTGACCCCCAGAGAACTTCGTGAAATTAACCTTTTTTTTCCGCCCCTCTTGTGCTTCCAGAAACCACAGATCATGGATCAAGTAAACGTGACAAGTGAGTCAAACTGTCTATTAGCTTGCAGCCCGGATCAAATCACCTATTATCAGTCATTATGAGCTGAACCTGACCTCTAACTTTCCGATCTCTGTTTTGTTCTTTTGCGTGCGTGTTTTCTTGCGTGCTTGCGTTCATCGGCAGTGGCGGTGGCGTCGGCGCTGCGCAGAAGGAGAAGGTGAAGGGCAGAGACGAGACGTACTGGAGGGAGATCAACGCCGCCATGGCCTTGACCAACTTAGCGCAGGGGAAGGACAGCGCCTCTGGGACCACCAGCTGCATCATCCAGAAGTCCTCCCATATAGCAGAGATCAAGACTGTTAAAGTGCCGCTGATGCAGAAATACTAGGCCTGGCGTCATTCTCCCTCTCCTCTATGCAAACCAGCAAACATTCCGGTTTCAGCGAACTCTCCAGAGTCCACATAAAGCCCCCCCACCCATTTTAAAACAATGGAAAGAGGCAGGGGGTTTTCAAAGTGCGAAAGTGTTGGACAAAAAGAGGCCTTTCATTGGTTGTTATTGGTATCTAAAAAATGAAAGCGAGACCTCGACCGTAACGATCCTCGCCGGGTCGATGCGCAACCGACAAGTGTTTCCTAGAACAAGACACTTTTGTAATGTTAACTTATTTTTGATGATTTTTCTTCTTCTTTTTCTTTTTTCATGCTACAAAAATGTGTATTTTGCCAAAGTGCCTTCGTTATTGAGAAGATGACTCCCCAACTGTGGTCGATGCAAAGCACAGATACTGAGCAGTTTCTCTGGAATCTGTGCAGGAATATTTGACAAGTTTAGAGTTGATGTCCCGAGTTTTTGAATGAACCCCACCCCCCCCCCGACACACACATCAGCCTGTGCCTTAAAGACTGAATGAGCTCACCCATCTGTGGCGTGCATGAACTCAGAAGGCGTACCCAGCAGTAATGCCCCAAAGACGCTGTTCTTGTTTTGACTGTAGTCTTCATTTTGACTTTTAAATTGAGGAGTGTTTCGTCTCAGCCGCTGCTGCCTGGCCGAACATTAAGTTGTTGCATATGCAGATAAGTTTTCCTCACATGAAAGCAGGCAGATAAGAGGCTGCTGTTCTCTCCCTCGTCTGCATCTTGGTCCTTGGATCTCATTAGCCTTTCTTATCTGGGCTTTTATTTTGCTCAGCCGGACTCAAACACAGTCACGTTCGACCTCTCTGTGACAGACATGTGCAAAGATCTACAGGCTGGCTTTACGGTTCACACAGTGTCTGTCCTATCATGCCGTGACCTAAAAGGGATGTTTGTGCTTTGCATTATCAATGCTTTTTTGTGTGTGTGTGTGTGTGTGTGTGGACGGTGTTGCCTTGTCACATGTTTTTTCTCAGAACAAGATAGTCCGGAGTGAATGGAAAAGAAAAGCCACCAGCAGCTCCCCCCAGCTGTTTGATCCTCAGCTGTTTAGCATTACATTCAAATAGCTGTTTACAAGAAGCCAGAGGATCGACTGAAAAGTTTGACTTTCTGCCACTTGCTTTTTCTTTCGTTTTTTTTTTTTTTATTGTCTGTCTTTAAAATTACATTCCAGTATTATCTTTTTGTCTGCCAAGCAAGTGTTAAAAGTATCTGTTTTCATCAGGCTGTACATGTTTGGGTCGTGTTTTTGATCAAGACTTTGTCAGCGTGCCGCATGAAGAGCTGCTTTCGTTTGTGGAGGTGCCAAGTTCACACGTTGGGGGGGGGGGGGGGGGTCAAGTTAGATCCATGTGAGAAACTGAAGATGGTTCTCTGTGCCGACTCTTAATTTTAATGTATATCTTCAAGGTACTGTTGATGTGTGTAAAAATGTACACTCCTTCACAAATTGTGCAGTTACTGGTGTTTGGACAACCCCCACTGTGGGAGGGAGCAAAGCTGCACAAAGTGACCTTTTTACGTCTTGGATGTGCAAACGGCACTTATGGATGCATGCGTTTTTACACACAGGTGAAGAGAAGGAAAGAAATGAAGGACAATCCCATATTATTTGCTTATACAGTGGGGGGAGGGGGGGCTCCCACATGTGTTTTTTATACACCTGATCCAGGCAGGGTAGCTGCAGGGTACCGCCGACCGGCTCCTTGTGTTTCTAATTGCACCTCTGAACACTAGTGACCCCCCCCCCCCACCTCACGCGAGAGAGCAGCCCATGTTGTGCTGGACCCGCAGTCACGCCCCCCAAGAGAACGACACTCGTACTAAATGTAGGTTCTGCACGTCTTCCTCCACAAACCCTGCAAACAGCCAAGCTGACAAAATGGAAAGCGAATGTGTGTTGCAAAGATCCTAAATTATTCATCTGGACTTTGTCAAAAACAAAGAGTTGCGGCGATCATGATTTGTTTTTTTGTTAAGTTAAATCAATCAAGATTTTTGTGTTTTTGTTTGTTTTGTTGATAGAGACTGGATTTTCAATCCTATGACCAAATGCATATCTCCTTGTTTCTGTCGTGTAAAATATCTTTTATAAAAACATCTTTCTTGGTCAAAGCAATGAATAAAACCTCTGACTCCAATGCGTATGTATGTCCATTTCATTCACTGATATTTGTGTTTTGCTGGTTCCTGCTGGTGAATACATTTAAAGAAATTGTTAACACAACACTAACACATTTTCACCCTATGAAAAGCGGCAAAAATAACTTATTTGACTACAGAGCAGAGCATTAGAATTTGATTTGTAGCCATGTTTGTTTTCTCTAATGAATGTAAATGTAACGATTCCTTCTTTAATCTGGTTTAAGTCTCCATCGACTCCTTAGAAAAATGCCCAAGCCTCTTTAGCAGCTAAACGCGCCCTCCTTAGCCAGTTGCTAACCTTGCCTGTCTGTGCTCTTTGGCAGGTAGATTTGTATATTTCAACGGGATCATTGGAGCCATTTGACTTACGAGATCTGTTTACTGTAATGGGCTATAAAAGGCTAAAAACAAATTCAATCTGTCACGAAAGAAAACAACAAGTTGCTACTTTGACTGACCCGTTTCACAATTTGATTTATTCGTCATATAAAAACAGGAATCAGTGCGTTGAATTAGATTCCTAAATATATTCAGATTATATGCAGGTGTTTTTTATTTAGAATGGGAAAGAGACAAAGAGCCAAAAAATAAATAAAAAATTACAAATTGTGGCACATTTGGTCCATTTTAGTTTTCTTTTGTTGATGTCACCAGGATAAAGTCGGAGCCGCGGAGCGTCTCTGCACACTGAACGCAGCGTAGACGATGTTTGTTTATGGCGCACGGGGCCAGCGGTTCTTAAGAGCTAAACAAACTAATCATGACAAACCCTTGGAAGAGCTGAATGTATACAGCAGCGCTCTACGGCAACCACACACCGCACATTAGCGGTTTGGGCCCCGGCGTTTGCTCTCTCCTGTGTATTTTCGCTACCTTTAGAAGGACGCTGGTCATTTCTCTTTATTTGCTCGACCCCGGATCCGATTGAAATCTGTCCCTCGGGAGTTCAGGAGGACAGCAAAGCGATAAATAGCTTGAAATAAAGATTTCATCAAGTTTGGGGTTTTCCATATCGGCTGTCATCATGTGGATTCCCGTGGAAGTCCGCACATATAATTTGAACACTTGTGGTCTTGTGGATCCTGCATGATAGTGTCAATAGACAAACAAGTCCTCGTGCACTGTCTGAGTCTGAAACCGTCTTGAGGAGTCTAAGAGTACTCGGCCTCCCTGCTCTTTCCTGATATATTAATGGCTCCACGATGCCATCTCAAAGCTCAGCCACACAAATGAGACACTTGATGAGACACTGCAGGGGGAAAAACATGAGCCTGCCAGAGGCAGCCGATCTGAATGCGTCGTGATGGAAGGCAACGTGTCCGGGTGTTGCTTTGTCACTCAGAGCCAATCAGGAAACAGTCTGTGGAGCAAGCCAAATGCTTAACAAGACGCCCCGCTGCTCTTCCTGTCGATCAGCTGCATCTAGAAGACAAGCATGGCCCTCGGCGATGGACTCGCCCTGACACTTCCTGAAATAATCCTATCAGGTTAGTTGACCTCTTGTCCCTCGCAGCACTAAAGGAGCCAAACCCCGCCTTCACTGAGCCACATTTTCCATTGAAAAACTAAGTGATATTCCATTCTGCCGGTTGCCTCTCCCTTCGGTTTTTCACCCATGCTTCCTCTCCGTCCTGCTGACAGATTTGAAAGGAGTCGTGGAACTGCACGGTTATCTCGGCGCAGGAGAAGGACAAGCGGAGATTCTCGCTTGGCGAGGCCCGCGACTTGACAAACTCCAGACTTCACCTCGGCCATTTAGTTTGCCAGAAACTCAACTTCAGCGACAGCGGGCGAAACCACAAGGAATGAAATCCAAGAACACAGATGTTCCAAAAATCATTTCCCATTTGATGAGGAAATATGACTCCCGTGGCATGCTGAAGTAATTAGTTACCTTGCTGTGAAGGATGCTCCATGGAGCCCGCCCCCCTTCATTAGAGTGAAGACTTGGTCGTCGCTAACTCCTGCCCTTGGATGCAAATATGAGAGAAATTGCTGTGCCGAATTGATTCCTAGAAGCATTGGCTGATTAAAAACTTGGTCGGGCCTTGCAATCATTTTGGGACTGGGGCTGTTTTGGATCAGTTGTAACTTCATGGATGCAGGAGGAGGTGATGCATCTGTGGACCGCTCCTCAGATCATGGACACTGCGTGAACCAGAGCTAATCACACAGGGTCAGAAAGGCATTATTACTTTGCAGACAAATTACGCTCCTCAAATTAGCATATTTTCCCTAAGAGCACGTCTGCAGACTCAGAGTGCGTTTCATGATAGTGGGAAGTTCCACTGGATATTAGGAAACATTAGCTAACGCTGCGGAGTAATTACACTGCACAGTGCTTAGACGGATTACTGACTAAATGAATTACTTTAATGACGGAGGCATGCACTGAAATGTGTTAGTTCAGTATTAGACTCTGATTTCCTGCAATTGTTTAATATGTTTTTGAAAAATTACTCACATATGTTCAGAATCCATTCTGTTCTTACCCAAGTAAGAATTAGATCCCTTTTTTTTATATTTTCTTTTTTTTTCGTATCAAAAATAACATTTTCTTTTGGTCTTTTATTCCATCGCTTGATGCATCATTTCCTAAACTCTTTCATTACAAAGTGAGCAATGCATTCTATGTTTGTCTTCTTGCTTCCATTATGGCATTGAAACCGCATTTCTCAGCTCCTCTTCTGGATCCACGGTCTACTTCGTGTCGAGCTAACCTGAGGCGGTCGAAAAATATTTCCTGTCTTCATTTCTCATAATAAACCTTTGTCAGAAACCACCAGAAACAAGAGGGAGAGAGCTAGGCTTACATGGAACCGCAAGTAAACCCTGTGTTTGGCCAAACGAGGACATGCCGGGTGTTATTCCAGGTGGTCATCATCTCTATTTTGATTTTTGACGTTTTGGGTCTGAAATTAGGGAAAATGTGACACACGGCAGTTTTAAACAAAAGAGGTCAATTGCACTTGTAAGAGCGGACTGCAGGCATGAAGGCATGCAAATTGTTCTGTTCTGAGAGCATTTGGAGATGGTCAAATATAGTTGGTTTAGAAATACTCTGCTCTCACATAAATTGCAACAACACTTTCAATTGTGAAAGGGAATGCAGGAAATCTCCACTTTTACACTTGGTGTCGACCGTTAATTCACAGGATTTCATCAACTGCGGTTTCTCGTGCGTGCGCCATGCCGCGCTGTCGACCAGACGACGCTTACACAAACTTCAACCATGCAAAGCATTTCTTGTCTTTACTGTAAACCAACATAATCCCGCTCACAGTCTCACCACAAAGCTCTGCAACGCAGCAGATCTCATGTTCACTGCCGTTGCTCAGAGGTTAGGTCTGATCTTTCTCTGTTTGCATCACATCCCAAAAGAGGGCCACCATGAACAGCCACATCCAACAGATCTACGTGTTTGCTTTTTGGTGGATAATGCCTGCGAAGTTCCTTCCAGGATGCCGTGTCTCAGTCCATCCAAGTCACTCTCTCTCTCTCTCTCACACACACACGCATGGTGAGAGCAACAGGGTTGGATGAACTGGCTGTCTAGATGCCTGCACCTCAGCTGTTTCCTAACAGCCTACAGCCTGGTAATTGGCCATCCTTTGAGCTCCTGAGACAGGCCGACTAAACAGCTGCTGCAAACAAAGAGACCCGTTCCAGAGGTGCTGCAGAGCCAAGCTAGAACTCAGCTGCCAGCAGGGGGATCCAGATGAAGCAGACGAAGACGGGCAGATTGGAACGCAAGCCGTAAGAAGGGGGTACAGTCAGACATCGTGCAAGGCCATTGTTTGGAACTCACAAAACATGCAACCCGACCAAAGAGTAATGCATCCCATTTTGGGTTCTAAGGCTGGCAAAGGAAAATCACTAACCTCAGATCTGGGCAGCGGTGGCCTCTTTATAAGTATTTCTATTTATTTATTATTTTTATTTTTATTTTTATCTATGGTTGCTTGGACTGTTTTAAATGAGCCAGACCCCAACATATGGCCAAAGCGTTCAGTTATCAAGCTCCTTTATTGTAGAATCAGCTCCCTGATTCGGTTTGTGCAGCAGACACCATGTCTGTGTTCAAAGGGAGACGATCGCAGTTCACCTTCCGCGGCTTCGCTTTCTTGCCAAGCATTCCTATTTACGTATCACAGATTATCCGTTATATCGCAGGATATGTAGCCATTTTTATATTTCCATTATTTTCAGTATTTTATTGATTAAAATAAGCCTTTTCTAGCCTGAGAAAAATAAAACAGTAAAAAGATATCAAATAAATACATTTATTAAAACATGTATTACAACAGGGCGGCTCGGTGGCGCAGTGGTGAGCACTGTTGCCTCACAGCGAGATGGTCGCCGGTTCGTCCCCGGCTTGTGGCCATTCTGTGTGGAGTTTGCATGTTCTCCCCGTGTCTGCGTGGGTTCTCTCCGGGTTCTCCGGCTTCCTCCCACCACCAAAGACATGCGGCCTAGGCTGATTGGTGACACTAAAATTGCCCGTAGGTGTGAGTGTGTGTGTGGCTGGTTGTCTGTCTCTGTGTTGCCCTGTGATGAACTGGCGGCTTGTCCAGGGTGTCCCCTGCCTGTGTCGCCCATTGACTGCTGGGATTGGCTCCAGCTTGGCCCGCGACCCGATATCGGAATAAGCGGTTAGAAAATGAAATGAAATGTATTACAACATATATACAGTATTGCAACATATAAACATATACAGTACCGGTGGCGGCACAGTCGGCTCTTCTGACACTAATAAATAAAACTGAATCGAACTGAAATATGACTCTGGCGAACGATGCAAGAATATTTAGTCAACATGAATGAATGCTTCTGTTTGGGATGTCCTGGAGGTGCTGGTTATGCCACATGCTCCATAAAGCAGCACATGTTGCTTCCTATCCTGGTCTCACTCCCCGGCCATATTTCCCGATCAGCTCTATGACAACGGCTAAACTTGCCTCTGGCTTTTCTTTTATTTTTGAAATACTAAAAAGCTACAAAAAGCCTGTGGACCAGTGGTGAAGACCTGATATATTCAGACATGCTGACAGACTTCCATGGCTTGATGTACCTACAAATGTTGTGGTCACAGTGTTATAAATATTTAAGTAAAAAAGGAAACGTTTGGTTTTTGGGACGAAACCTCTCATTGTAGTCTAATTCCAGCTCCTGTGAATGAACGCTGGGTGTTGCAAGATCACTCATGGCAACACAGAATGTCATGATTGCATGATTGCTGTTTTTTTTGCATTCTGTGGTGTCACCAGTAGAGCCGTCCAGATTTCATCCTTCCAAGCTGATAGGACTGCCATGTGAGGTTTGCCCTTAAGCAGGCACCAAATTGTTGGCTTATGCCAGATGGATTGGGCCTGCAAGACAATGGAATCTCACAAGGATGGCAATTTGCACAGGCAATAGGGAGGTTGTTATATTCTCCCACATTCACAAGCCCAGTTCAATTCAATTCAATTCAGTTTTATTTATATAGCGCCAGATCACAACAGAAAGTCCTCTCAAGGCACTTTACAGGATTAGCAGGGAAAGACCTGCAGGGAGAGACGGAACCCAACTTGACCCACAAGAGCACGCACTTTGGCAAGGGAGGCAAAGAAAAACTTCCCTTTAACAGGAAGAAACCTTGGACAGAACCTAAGGCTCATGGTGGACGGTCATCTGTCTGACCGGCTGGGTTGAGAGAGCGAGAGAGAGCGAGAGAGAGAGAGAATGACAGGTAGGAGGAGAGTCAAAAACAAGGAGATCGACAGTGATAGAGAGCACAGTTAAAAAGTAATCGGAAACAAGTTGCACCATGACCCCCCCCCCATCATCTATTTACAAAAGGTGGACACAGACAGTGAGTGTTTTATAACTGCTATAGTGGCATGAAAGGATATTGGACGCTCTCCTGATTTATATTTTTGTGTTTATCTTAAAGGGAACAGTCAGATTGCTAGAAAAATTATACTTTAATTTAAAAAAGGTAAAGAGTCCTTAAATCAAGTGTTAAAAAGGTCAACCCTGACTACTACTAGTTGTGCCATCTTTAGCAGCCCATCTTTAGCGGCTACAAAGCAGGGGTGGAATTTTGTCCTTCTCTTCTTTGCAGAGTTTCGTTCAGTTCCTCATCTTAATGGGGGATTCATTCAAGTCCGGACGTTGACTTTGGCTCCTCCAACATTCATTCATTTTATGATTTTGAGCCACGCTGAAGTGCACTTGCTCTTGCTTGGGATCATTGTCCTGCTGCATGACCCAGATTTTCTTCAAATTCAAATTCAACTGACAGATTGATGGCCTGACTTCTCCGTTAGGATTTTCTGGTAGAAAGCACAATTCAAGTTTCCCCTCAGTAATGGCACGAAGCAGCAAAGCATCCCCACAACATTTACACACCTACATGTTTTTGGCCGCAGGTATAATATTCTTTTTGTGGAACGCTGTGCTTAGGACACGCCAGACGGAACGTGACCCGTCTTCTAGGCAGCTCTGTGTTTTATTTGTCAGTCCATCGAATATTCTTCAAGCAGCTTTGAGTGTCACCAAGATGTGTTTTGTTAAAATTTCCGACAGCCTGAACGTTGCTCTGGGTGAGCAGTGACTTTCACCTCATTACTCTCCCACGGATGTCACTTTTTTTCCAGTGTCTTTTGAATAATGGAGTCACGAACACTGATCTTTATTGCGGTGAGAGATGCCTGCAGTATTCCACGAATCCTTTGCAACTTCCTGAATGAGCCTTTGCTGTGCTTTTGGAAGGTCACCCACCTCTGGGAAGGTTCGCCATTGTTCCAGGTGTTCCACATTTGCCGGTAAAATGGCTCCGTGGAGTCCCAGAGTCTCAGCTTTGCTTTCCTTCAATGTCTTGTGCCATTAGCATAGAATTCTGCTGGAGAGGCCAACTTGGAAACGTCCTGCTTCTGAAAATGGCCTTTGTAATTGATGACTATAGTTGTAATCAATGTGCTAAAATCAGTCATCAATGCACTTTCATCAAGTCTCCAGGAGCTGGTCCAATATTTACTTCCTGCTATTCTCTTGAAAATGGAAGGTCATTTAAAACTTATATATGATTTTTATTTTTTACTGTTATGGAAATCAGGTAAAATGCAGCTTTGACTGATTTTTGTATTTTTCTTTGATGTGTTTCAGCAAAATCCTGCCTGGTTTGTCTCAAGATGCTGCGTCATAGTCAAAATATTAAAGAATACATGATGAAAAGACAAAAAATATTTTACGTTTTTGTTTTAGTTTATTTCAGGGTCGTCGTTGTGTGTGTGTGTGTGATTGTTTCAAGGGACCCGTCGATATCAGACTTGTGAGGCCTGAGAGTGTTTCTTTGAGGCTTCACGAGTAGCACAACAGAGTCAAACAGAAGCCGCAGCTTCTCGTCCATAATGACAGGGGGGGACACCAATAAGGCAGAGAGGAGAGTGGTGTCTGGTGTCTTTGTGTAATATTTCATCACAGAAAAGCTAAATAAATTCCTCCCTACAGTCAAGTGAAACCACGTCAGTGCAGCAGATGTAAGAAACGGCAGCTGCTGGAGGAATGCGGTTTGGCAGGGAACGAGGCTTGGAGCGACTGGAAGGTCCGCTCACGTTAACACTTTGTGTTTGGGAACACTGAGCTCGGGAACACTTGTTGACGGACTGAGTGGGATTCAATCACATGTCTGCCTGTACTGCATGTATATGTGTGTGTATCTGTGCGTGTGTGTTTTTGTGTGAAAGAAGCAGGGCGGTCCATCCAGGTTCCTCCATCCCATGTGTCGAGACCAGGTGAAGCTCCGATTTAGAAAGCATTGGGATGTGAAACAAAAACACACAAACATTTTACCATGTTGTAAATACTGTATGCATGGCGATGGTTAACCATATGAGAAAAGGGGGAGGGGGGAGACATTGCATGCAGACAGAACCGGCAGCACGACATTGTTATATTTCAAACAAAGGTCAAACAAAGGGGAGTCTGTATCGACTCCAAACCCATCTCTCTGCAGATGTTAACATCTGTCCTTCCATAAAGGATGCACTGTCATGATTGCCCTGCTTCTGTATTGTGACACGTTATCTCATTACGATGAAAGGACAAAATCAAATACAAATCGAAAAACTGATAATGTTCAGAACGTGTTTGTCAGTAAGGAAGTTCTACTGGATTTCATGTATCGCTTTGATTCCCACAACCCAATGCAACACAAGTTAGGGAGGTCATCAGAACCCTGAACCACCGGACCCAAAACCAGAATGGAAGGAAAGGCCGAAGAGCAGAAACACATCTGGAATGCTCTAAAGACATGTGGCTGTCCGAACTGGGCTTTTTTATTAAGATCAACAAATACAACAAAACAGGAGAGGGAAGACAAACGGAAACCAATTCCTAAAGGAGACCTCCTCATGGTTTCCATGGAGACACAGCAGCCTCATCTTCCGCGATGCTCCATCTGCCTGGTCATTTGCACAGTAGAGCTTTATAGCACACACGGCGTGACTTGAACACCACTTTGCCAGGACCACACAACACCTCCTGGGGGCATTTGGAAAACATGGCCCTTGAGCTGCTTACAGAGCGCACACTGTGCAACACTCTGGATTCTTCCTCCAAGTTCAATCGTGAGGTGTTATTCCATTTTTTGGGCGCCGATGCTGCGGGACCACCTCATGAAGACATATTTGGTCACACATAGTGTCCCTTTCATTCGGTCTCCTGGCTCACGTTCAGGGCAGACAGACAGAGAGGAGTCCATCCTGTGAATCATCATTACTAACAAGATGGCAAGTTGTCTTGAGCCCAGAGCAGAGCGTATCCAACGTTTGAGTTCTCTCCCTCACGCTGGCTGGACGGAATCATCGTCGGAGTCCGGATGCAACAGCGTGGAATTTTTTGTTGTTGTTGCATCGCGGTGGTAGCAGATCCCGTCTTGGAGCATCCGACCGACGCTTGGTGTAACTTAGAACTCGTCAGTGTTACCATGACAGAAAGTAAATATTACACCATTCACCTGAGACAACCATGGTAACCAGTGAGATATAGTGACTGAAGGAAAGCCTAATGGCCCATTTGGTTTGTATTTAGAGAGACAAATCAGTTCAGTCGAAACTCTTGTAGTGAGAGAAAGATGTGTCTGAAGGAGAGGGAGCGCCTGGAGCGCTGGAGTAGCAGTGCGTGTGTCTGTCAGACCTGCTCACACTGCTGGGAGACATGAATCTTTTGATATAAAGGAAACGGGAGAATGTTTTTGTCAAGCAGGCGTAAGGCTTTTTTCACACTGCTCACACATTTACCATTAAATATGAGCCCACACAAAGAGTAAAATGAATAACCTCGTCTGTACAAAAACATGGTTTACTGCTTTTATGTTTTTATATAGATTAAAACACACACACACAATTGGCTTTGGACAAAACCAGGATGGCTGGTTGCAGCTTTGTATTTATTCAACCGGCATGAAAGAGATGTCGGTTTCTTCATCTGAATCTTGTATGAAAGCTAATAAACATACCGGACTGTTTGTTTATTGGCCCCTAGAGGTCAAACGCAAATCCGTGTGTCTATTTCAGCAGGCGTTTCAGCTGTGTTCATGAAGGGAACAGAACACACAGGGCCATTCCTAAGACAGGGCCTTGATCCTTTACACGGCGGAGGTGGTGATGGATGGCAGCTCATGGCCTCGCTGAAATACATAGCTGCTACTGTCTGCTTCTGGATTAGATGGATGTAAATATTTGAGAGCAGCACTGTTGCCTGCTGGGAGGACGAGCCCAGACATCCAGCGGCGAAAAGTGAATCTGGGAGAAACGCTGAGACCAGAGCGCAAGAAGCCAAGCTTGTAGCTACGGAGATGCGTGAAACACCCACACACCCCTGTTACAGCATCTACCCCCCCCCCCCCCCCCCCCCAAGACAGGACAGCGGTGGGATGGAAGTGTAATCTTCTGTTTCAAACCCAGCCGGGTGATAAAGTGATCCCTGGTGCAGCTGGAGGTGGTGATGTGTCGACAAAATACCAGCCACCAGCATGCCCCCCCCCCCCCCCCCCCCCCCCCCCCCGCCCTCGGCTCAGTCCCACAGAACGCGTCTGCAGGCAGGCATAGGCCCAAAGGAATGCCCACATGTTTGCACGTGTGGTTGAGTAAGTGTCAGTTTTCTCCAGCTGAAATAAACAATCCGAAACAGTTGTCTTCTGTAAACAAGAGCAGAATAGCTTTAAAAATTCAAAACATGCAAAGCTGCAAAATCAGCATTTTAACTTTGACAATTTAACAAAAAATAAATAAACATTTTGTTACAACGTTCATCGCCAGTGATCGGAACACTTGTCCGAGATCCATGTCGACCTATTATTTGTAAAAATCCCTTTTTGATTCTCTGCTATTCTTAATCTGTTTAAACCACTTCACAGACATGAGGCAGAGGCTTAACCCCTTCACGAAGCAGACAACAATTCAATGTCCTGCTGCAGATTAACAACGTTCCACCGGGATGAACGTGTAGCAGCAACTTTCGGCTCGTCCCGTCAGGGGTCGCCACAGCAAATCAACCTTCTCCACTTCACCCTGCCCTTTGCATCGTCCTCCCCGACACCAGTTTAACACAGTTAGATGTGTTCAATTATAAATTTATTCATATGATGTGTTTATCAGCTCAAAGGGTCAAGAGGAAAGTATGAGACATTGTTTCTACATATTCATGTTTTTGCATGGTTTAGGATTTAGCTGCTGAATAATGAACAATTATCTCTCTATATTGATCAGATATGAGTAAATCTACCAGAGCTACTAAACAGCCGTGCGCTTTGGGCCTTGTTGATGAGGACCTGCTCCTTATCGCTTGATCCTCGAGCAGCTTTGCGTAACCAGATATGGAACGATGTCTCCTTTCAGGCCATTAGTTGGACAGAAGTACCTGCTTGAACCCGACTCAGTGACTCCAGCAAGCTATGTAATTACAAAACACTTGTCACGCCTCTGTTATTCTTCTTAATCTGACTGAAAGGAAATCTTGCAACAACAAAAAAAAGGCTTCATAGATACACGCAGTTGGAATTAGAAGAAACCCCTGTACATGTGAGGTGTCTTTTGTTTGCGTGACCTGGGTATGATTTCTTCAGGGAGCGCTTGATTTGACTTACGCTTGCTGGTGGGAGGGAGAGCGCGGCCGAGGTTGACCGTGGGCTTTCAAATTCAATTGTATGCTGTGCAGTCAAAGAGCCTGAACTTCCTGCGGTTGGGAGTAACACAATTTAACCCAGGGTCACATCCAGGGCACACAAAACTACAAAAGTGTGACAGGAAAAAAAGCAAAAACAATGAACGAATAAGGTTATGACCCCAAAATACAAGATGATGCATGACACAGCAAAGTGCCAATCATTCATTCTCTGAACTCTGGCAGGCTGACGTCTGACCTGGTGGAAACGCTCAGAGGAACCGGCACGCCGTCCCGGGCCTTCCACACATCCTTGACCCTTTCAACGTCAGTGAAACAAGGGTTCAGGTCCGACCCCGAAACTGAGATCAGCTTGACAAAAAAAACAAGCAGTGCCATTACACCATGGGACAGATTATTTATACAGAATAGTGAATTGGTTTCAATACATGCCAATCATCTCACCCAAAAGGAAATGTATTAATATGGATTTATTTATTTTCTTACTTTCTTTCCACTGGGACCAAACCGGAGCAGCAGAAACATGCGTCCAGCCCGTGAAAACGCTCAAGGCACACGGAGGAGCTTACAGCCGCCGTGTTGATGCAAGGTGATTGGTTTATTATAGAAGCCGATGTTCTGAGGACATGGCTATTAGCTTCCATGTTGTAGCGGTAGCATGAGTACGCCGTGGCATGGACGAATGATGATATGCCTATAACCTGAGATACGCCACAAGGGACGTGGGATGGGCGACGGGAGCATGAGTGAAGTTGCTCATCCTTCCCTTTTATTTCTGCATTTTGCAGTGTCCCCTGATGACGGATCTGTCTTCACCCCCCCTGTGCTTATTGCCACAGTAACCTGAGGCCAAGATGACAGCAAGCCCCCACGGCGACGGGAGTTTTCTCTATGGGGGTGAGGCGTGTCCGGCTTGCTCTCTGGCCTGTACACTGCAAATTATTGCAAAATAACAAGCGTGGGTTACAGAACTATCATTTCGGCTTAAATTAGATTGACAGACTATCAAGCATGAGGAAACTCAATTACAGCTCTATTACGAGCTGCGTTGGCTTGCATGTTTCCGAGGCCAGAGGTTCACACCAAACAAGGATCGAGGTTTCCTACTTACCCCGAGACCTGCTCTTATTGAGTTAGAGAGGCCTGGAGTGATTGATGCCTGCATATGCAGGCCTGCTGCTTCTGAGGATGGAGCTAAGCCACCGTGTTGACAACAATCCTGGTATAACTTTGTTCCATCAATGCTTTTTTTTTTATTACTCTCTGCACATTTATGACTAGAATCATTCAGGTAATTTCCTTTGCTGAAACATACGTTATTTATAATAACACACCGAACCAAGGCCGCACAAGAAGGTTCAGGTATGGATATATTGAGATCAAGAAAAGGGTGGATGTGGGGGGGGGGGCATTGACTGACATTTCTGTAACCCAAAGGACACCGAGGCCTTACAGCAGGCTGCTCAAAACACATCCTGAGACAGGACGCTCCCATCTTCTGATGAACCGTCGAAGGCAAACGGATGCCACGTAAAACACAAGGTTCCACATAATCAATGTGGAATGTTTCCACCTGCAGTGACGGAGCCTTCAGTTCTGAGCTGTGGCGGTCATTATCTCCCAGCCTTCTGCTGCTCAGAGGGTAACCTAAGAGAGACCAGCTTTGGAAGGAAAGGACGGGAGCAACGGGGTGTTTTCCTCTCCCTCACACTCAGAACATGAACAGAGGAACAGTCCACAGACCGGGAGCTGCCTCGGAGTCTCTCGGCCCAGAACAAGGAAGGCCGTCTGTCGAGGTTCAACCACAGAACCGACTACTCTGTTAAAGTGCGCTCGGGGCAGGCCTGCTGTAGCTCACGGTGCCACCCAGTCCCATCGCATCCCCTTTATCTCAGGGCTGTCCTTACGGTGGACGCATTAGTTTCGTTACTGCAGTCTTCAGTTCATGTATTTGTGGCAGAGGACGATCTCTCCTCGCTCTTCTTTCCTGGCAACATTGTTATCCAAACGCAAATCGACAATGAGCATGAGAGAAGAAGTGACGTCTGGGAACCCAACACCTTCTGAAATGATGCCCGTCTTCCTGTCATTTTTGTTTTTTAACATGACGGCATGACGGCTCTCCGGAGGGGCCCGTCTGAGCACTAAAGCAGCAGTCTGAGGAGGAGCAGGGAGACACGGCCGCATTAATGACAGTCAGATCTGCTCTGTTGGGTCAGCGGACAGCAAGACAAAGAGCAGTCCATCGAGCTGTCCCTGCAGAGCTGCTCGCACACTCCAAAAGCTGCAAGGCGGGGCACGACAAGCGCGTTGGGAGTTTGGCACATGACTGGGGCTGAGGGGGGATCAAAAGACTGAAAAGTCCTTCACCAAAATGAAACAACGGCTTTGGCCACAGGTTGCACCGGTTTCTGCTTTTTTTTGTTCCATCTGGGAGATGGGGATGTCATCATGTCCATTCACTGCTTGCGAGCGGCTCCATCACTTTTGGATGAATTGCCATGAAACCCATTCCGTTATTTTGGCCCTGCCTAAAATGCGAATTTACAAATGTTTGCAATCTATATTTAAATAGCAAGCAAGTCACTTTCTCATAATTTGCATTAAAATCTGCAGAAATCCAAGAACCACTGCGTTGCCAATTGCAGTCAAGGAGAACTCTTGAGTTGCGTACATACACTCGTACCACAAATACAGAGGCCGTTCTTTGTTTATGGATGATCAGAGAACCGCCCGAGTAGCTGCTTTCCCCACGAGGAAGCCGCGGTGTCAGCGCTGGACCACATGAAGGCCCCGTTATACCGGATGCCTCCGTCGTTGTTTGACTGAGACATATTTCTGCCCGGACTGTGGCACAAGATGAGGGACATTCTCCAAGAGAAGAGTCCTCGCTCCCGCTGCCAGCTTTCATAATCGCTCAGGAATTATGCACATCCCAGTTAAAGCGCTGGTAGGGGGAGCAACTGTAACTGTGGTGTTTCCTGAGAGGTCTGCCAACAAGATGATTTAGACAGATCACACGTCTGGGCTGCGAGGATTCCTTGGACCTTGATTAAACAAGTCTTTATCCTGGGGGCAGAGTGAAAACCCATCACCTAACAGCGACATTTCCACCATGACAGCCGGGCTCCTCCACATTCTGGGACAATGAAGGCCTTACTTTCCTTCACTTTACAGTGGTGACAGAACAGATCTGGGATTTGCATAAACACCAACACAACTGCTTCTATTTGCTTTAAAAAAGAAAACAAAATAATATTTGTATTGTTTTTAATACAGGGCGCTTTTTGTAATGAAATATGTTTACATTCAACTTTACAATTCATACATCAAGTGTACAACCTAATTCATAAAATAGACCATCTAAAAAGTATACATGTTTGAGTATAGACAGCTATACCGGTTTAATAAGTAGAAGCCTACTTCCGTTCAATTCCAATGATGCGTCTTATCCAGCTAAATATAAGTTAGTGTTTAAAACAGCCAAAGAGGATCATTCACCAACAAACAAATAAAAACAAAATGGCACACAAAAATTTCCCATGCATTTAAAAATATATATCATTTGCAACAGGACATGCTTAAATCCACGTCATTTTCACAACTCTCAGCTCTACATTTCCCAGAATCAAACCAGCGCTCGGACACTACAAACATGGCCACAGGTCAGGGATACGGTTCACTCTTAACTTCTCAGATACGAGCAGAGAGATAGCGGGGCTGCTAAAGCCATTAGTAATGTGAAGGAAACAGCTTTCAAAATTCAGTGGAAAAACACCCTTATGACTCACGAGCCCGTCTAATATTGTACAGTTTCCCTTTGTCTCCGCCCACTCAAAGGATGCATATGAAGACCACAGCAGTGAGAGTGACATTACTGATATTATCTGTCTGAGTGAGCGAGTGCCAGTAAGTCACACTCCATTAAAACAACTCATTACAAAAAGAGCGTGCAATTTTAAGAGGTTCCTTCTTCTTCGTGCATGCAGTGGAAAGCATTCCAGTGCCAATTTCTTTATGCACTTTTCAAAATATATCAAAAAGGGGTTGAAGTCCAAGTCAATAAAAGCAGTAAAACGTCATCCCAGATACTTGGTTGCTATTATATTCCGGAGAAATGAGGCAGTTGCGCGGACGACAGACAAATGATCCCAACGTTTGACTCAGACTGATGGGATGGAATACAAGATGGCTCGTCTTGATAAGCTTCTCCATAGGCAGCATATATAGTTCAGAGAGTCTGAGGGGAAGAATCACAAACAGGAAAGAGAGCGACGAGCACGGGAGAAAAGCCGGCCCTGCATTGGTTCAGACGTGCCTGCTAAGGCAAAGTGCTCCACGGACAAGAAGCGTGATGAAGACGAGACGGGACCCTCGGTCAAAGATATTCTCATCGTCATACTGCAGACATTTAAGTGCCTGAATAACTTTGGTTTGTGCCTTCATACTCATTTCCCTACTTCCAAAAACAGGCGAGAATGGATAACATTTTGACCGAGGTCCCGACACGGCACAGAACAAAACCGAGGAAAGAAAGGCTGAGCTGCATCTGCGTTTTAGCGCAGCATTGTTGTTAGAAAGTGTGCAAAACGTAATGTCTGTGTGAACACAGGTTGTGTGTGCGTGTGTGCACGTGTGTGCGCGTGGACGGTCCACCCTGACAGCACAGCGGAGGGGAGACAGTCAGACTTCCACTGCCTTCATGTCTGAGTGGGGAGCTCAGCTCAGCACACAGTGGGGGGGGGGGTTATGTCTGCGTGTGTGTTTGAATGTGTGTGCGTGAGCGTGTTCAGGCGTGCGCGTGCCGTCTACACCAGGGAGCAGTAGCCGCCGCAGGTTCCACCTCCCGCGTCCTCGTCGGTGAGCTGGACTCCTCGGCCGTGGTTCTCGCTCTGCCACAGGCCGGGCGTCTGGACGATCTTCTCCACCAGCTCCTCGAACGCACACTGGACGCCGTCCCTGGTTTTAGCGCTCGCCTCTGGGAGAGGGGAAAATAAGAGGGGAGGGGAGGGGAGGAACGAGAGATAGAGAGAGAGAGAGAGACAGAAAGGAGCGAGGGGAAAAAACAAGAAAGGGAAAATGATGATACCACAAGCGTTAATGTCTGCATCTTGCTGTCATCACGCGCTGGACTCCCACACCGGACTGGCCTGCGGTGGAAAATGTTTCAACAACTGTCATCCCCAGACAGTTCAGAGTGAACCAGAGCAGGTTATTAGGAGATAAAGTCAACACGCGCACCACAACATGATGCTATCCAGAAACACCTGTAAGATCGATCGAGAAGTGAAATCAGAATACATTTGTGAGGCAGATTTTAAAAATATAACATTTTTATTCAGTCCTTCACTAAAATTAAAACCAGCCGGGTTTTTTTTAATATTCTGATACTGACAAATCAGAAAAATAAATGCAGAGGCAAACAAAAGTGGTTCCAAAATGATGGCTGGATCGCGTATTATTTATAGACACATGCAGGCATTCGTCGGCAGGTATGATAGCTATTTCTAAAGACGCTTCCTCTCTGTAACCGTCTGCTGTAACTCATGCCCAGCAGCTCGATGGAGCACAGGGATTCCTCCCGACTTACCTATAAAAAGCATGGAATGTTTTCTTGCAAACTTCAGCCCTTCTGCCCTGTCTAGCTCGCGGTTTTCCTAAAACAAAAGAGAGGTGATGGTTTATTCGAGGTCTGCCGGGTGGAGCTGGAAGCTACTGCGGTCGTCAGACGGCAGGGGAAAAGTCTTCTCGCAGACAAAGAGCAGGACACAATAAATTCATAATGCTCTACTTAGCGGCCATATTTATCCCCACTGACTGATTCTAGTAAAGCACCAAGGTCTAAAAATACAGACGTGGGGCTGCCACCATCTTCTACTTCTTTCATTTTTCAAGTGGCTGAATTTTATAGGCAATTATTTCGAGTTATTCATATTCTGTGGGAAATAATTGATGTTTATAGAAATGCATTTCTTTATATAGAAAGAGTAAATTTAAGCAGTTGTCCAAAGTTGGGGAACAAAAAAAACCCCACAACGTGCTCCTGTTTAATCAAACAACTATGCTAAAGTTTCACATGTAACAACACAAACACGCACCCGATCGATTTTATTCCCGACCAGCATTTTCACAAGGTCGTTCCTCGTACTGTACGTTTCCAGCTCGCCGAGCCAGATGTCCAGTTTGGCGAAGGATTCCCGTCGTGTCACGTCATACACTGTTCGAAACCACACAAAGGAGACATCAGCTAAATAAATACACACATCGTACATTTCCTTTTGATCCGACACAAGGCCGAGGGCAGGACATTTCTATCAGCACTTTCAAAATATACAGCAATAAGACAATTTCACAATGTAGGAATTATATTTGCGTTTTTAAATATCAAATTACTAAGTTGTATTATGAATTTATAAAATATTTACACACAAACAAGACTTAATGGAAAGGAGATTTTCATTTTTAAAAACTGTATTTATCATTAAATCCAACAGACCTTACATTTAAAAAGCTGCTAAATTGCTTTTTGAAATGAAAAGTACAGCCTGAACAAAACATTAGTGACCCAAATTCTGAGTTACTTCATTTTAAATAAAAGAGAACAATATGCCTCATCTAGGAACGGTAAAGAAAATGGGACTGAAATCAACGAACCAACAACCTCCTTGGCAGAGGTAATAAAGTTACGATGATTGAAGTCCTCTGA
The DNA here is from genome assembly GCF_040956055.1 of Brachionichthys hirsutus. Classification (NCBI taxonomy): domain Eukaryota; kingdom Metazoa; phylum Chordata; class Actinopteri; order Lophiiformes; family Brachionichthyidae; genus Brachionichthys; species Brachionichthys hirsutus. The sequence continues at coordinate 4,192,978 of NC_090910.1, read as the reverse complement.
TGGAATTACGTGGGGAGACCTCGTAATCCCACTGCCATAGCGAGGCACCTTGTTTTTCTATACATCATTAGACTGGTGAAAACACGTAGGCGGCAGAGGAAGTCTGTTTTAGAGGTTTAACTTTGTTCCTGTGTGTGTCTTCATAGTCATTTTGTACATTCATACCCATGTGAGGAGTCGGATTTAGGGGAATAAACCAACTTCCAGAGACAGAGAGAGCGAGAGAGTCGAGGGCTCACGCGTGTGTGACAGCATGAAAAGCCATCATTTTCTTTACAACCAGGGGTCTGGCCCCTGGAGTGACAGGGTGCATGCAGACATGCACACAAGGGGCTCGAGCAGTGGTGTGAAGAGTCTGCCTTACCCAGGATGACTCCCTGGGCACCGCGATAGTAACTCGGAGTCAGCGTTCGGAAGCGCTCCTGTCCAGCGGTGTCCTGCAGAACACAACCAGCTCAGCGCTACTGCACACAGTCGCAAGGAAAGAGTGGCTCAAGCAAAAGGAAAAGAGGGAAAGTCTGCACAAGCAACAAGACTGACTCCTCACGGCTCCTCAAAAAGCATGCGGTCAGAAAGGACGCTGCAAAAGCGCCATCTTCTGGCCACTAGAGAGAACACATTGGCTTCGACACCGAGTTTAACGGTTTGTCTCTGGGAGACAGGAGTGTGCGTCTCCTTGGTGTCGCTGAGGACAATGAACACTTTGTCACGTACCCATATCGCCAGCTTGGTCTTGTTACCGTCCACAGTGAGCGTCTTCACCTTGAAGTCGACACCTAGACAGCGAAGAGTCAATCCATTACGCTCTCTCTGCAATTACGTCTCATCCTGCTTCAGTCCCAAGATGGTGTCTCTCACAGGTCTGGCCAGCGGCCGCCAAGAATATTATACCTCGGTGACACGCTGTAATTATCAGTGATGAATTGTAAAAACAACGACACCAGACAATGTCTCTGAACTTTTGCTAACCCCAGCTTCTCAGACTGGCATTACGCGGATCCAATGTCCTGAATTTAAATTATAGTGCTACAGTAAACTCACATGCGCCACAAGGGCAAGGTGTGTTTTAATGTCCTGAACTGAAACCAATAAATGTCTGTATTCCAAAATAAAAAATAAAAACCCACCACCTGCGAAATGGCTCAGAAAGCCATGATTCACGCCTACAAATCCTGCCAGGTCCTGGAGGGACTGACATTTACATGAAAATTACAACGTTGCACCCCTTCCCCCTCAATGAGTAAATCTCTTCTATTGCCTTTGTGCAGTGTCTCGGTGAGCAGAGAATGCAATCCCTGGATGACATATTTGCGTTTGGGTTTAGGCAACCACTGACAGATTTACCAGGGAAATGCTCATTTTCGATGGGCCTGTTTTCACATCTGGGACTGGGAAAAGGTTTCCGAGCCAAAACAGAGGAGAAGAAAAGAAACGTGAAGACAGGCCGAGTATATACAACATACAGCATGTGTACCTCACAGAAAAATATACAGTCTGTTCACACAGTTAATCACAACAAGTAGCTCTTCCTCGGTGCACAAGGCGTGCTCACACACTGCTGCCAGACGCATGCAGAGAGTTTACATTTAAGATTTCTCTAAACCTCAACCAGCGCCTCTTGCTTTTAGAAACACACACAGATGGGCTTTTCCAAGAGAACACAGGACAAAGCATCTGTTTACTGAATCACAACAAGATGTTACAGCAGCCAGACTCCGAGGCCGGACCCAGCTCCACCGGCCAGCCCTCTGGTGGACCTCAAAAGAGCCCTTCATCCCATGTTAAAAATACACAGACCTAACCCTACTACATTAAAAACAATAAGAATGCTGTTTGCAGTGAAGAGGATGATCTCCATGTCACGCTGAACCCAAATGTCACTAAATTACCAAAGAGTCTGCTCCTTTCTGCCGGCCATCTATAAACTCAAGATCAAATGAAGACTATCACGCCTCGCGCAGTTTCGTTGTTGTTGGCATCATACATTTAGGCCAACTGTGTTATATGACAATGTGCTAAAATCTAGCTTCATAGGGAGACACAGCCCGATTTGAAGTGCTGTAGGGGTGATGAGTGATTTCAGCCTGAGGGATTTTGAATCAATACAGGAGGGCCTAATTCCAATAAAGACTTCTGTTGGGCCAAAGAGGCCAAGTCGGCCAAATAAAGCAGAAGTAATCCAAAGCCTGACCTTGAAAAGAAAAACTCCTGGCATCAGTGCTCTTGGCTGTTTGAACAAAGATAGCATTCACAATAAGAATACTGTAAAGCTTGAGTCGTTACAGATCTGTCCTTCGTACATCACTTGATTTATGATCCATCAAACTCGGAAGACCTCCATTTGCAAAAAACAAACAACGTACCACTAAGTTGACCATCTGGCCAAATATGATGGATGGTTTGGTCTGCCACGGAATTTCATTGCAAACTGTACATTATGTTTGAAATAAATCAAACAGCTTTGCGGCTGTGTGGTATCATGGTAGCTTGTGCTTCCCGCCCATCCAGGAGACCTCCAGATGGGCCTTGTTCCTGAACGTCACGTCAACTTCACTTTGACTCCAGAATAAAAGAAAAAGACTTTTTGTGTTACATTCTATCCAACAAACACTGGGTGTGCCACTGATTCAGGGGGTGAGTGTTTTCAACAAGCCAAATCTGGTCTAGGAGGAAATAACATGCGTTGCCATTTTGAGGATAGTTGTTCAGTACAATGTGTATTTGTGCCAGCAGGAAAAAAAGGTTTACGTTCATGCTCATGTTACCAAACGCTACCGTTGTCTACCGTCTCCTTTATAGTGCTCAAAAAGTCCAAAGGCAGAAATTACGCTGGACAACTCAAATATTCTGACTGCTGAAATTAGATTTAACTGCGGCTTTATTTTTGCATGCAGTCTGACCACTGGCACCTTTGACTTCGGTTTTAGATTCAGTAATAAAGCTCAAGGGATACAGGGAGCCATTATGTACAACACTTACAATGTGCATACTGTGTTAAAATGTGTTTTTTTTTTATTAGTGTACAATTACTTTGTTAAATACACCCTTATTTATACTACAATCCAGTACAGCAGCTCTGCTGCATATTCCACATTTACGAGACTTATAATGTTTCACAGAAGTGTTAATTCAACAATAAGTTCCTTATTAGTGCTAATGCTGTACTGGACTGCAGTATACAGAAATGTGTTTCTAATAGAACCTTACCTTTATTTTCGTTTGTTACTCACCTATTGTTGCTGGCTGTTCTGGATCAAATGTATCATCTGTGAACCTTAGTAGGAGGCTGTAGACAGGAATATAGAAATAATTACATTAAGACTTACTATGCATCACTGCATACAGTTTGAACAAACTTTTTTATGGGATCAGGTTTCATGTGGCACCAAACTTATCAAATTCTGGATCATCTCCGTTGCCTTTGATCTCTTTATCCTTCACCTGCATTACATGTAAAAGCTCCAGATGATATCATCACTAAATTAGGAAGAAGATAAGGTTCATTTCTTAACTATGACTAATGAAGAGCACGGCTCGTAATCACAGTAAGCTCAGTCCTTTCCCCTGACCCAAGTATAATTCTCTTATTTTTGCTCATGGGCCATGAGGAGGGAGCCGATGAGGCATGCTTGGGGATTGCCAAGTTAGAAATGTGCTCTGCGTAGGTCATTTGTTCAGGTAAATTAAAATGTGTTTATTCCACGCCAGGTAGACATCTCCGTGAAGGTTTAAGTGCTTCTAAAGATTGCATGGAAACAAATTAGATATCTGCATGCCACTCATAAATGAATCCAGTGAGTGCAGCTGCTTGACGACAGCACAACTGGCTCAGGATAATTGAAATAATGACATTTGAAACTAATTATAGTCTGAATTTGTTTATAGAATTAAGCAAAAGACTATTTGATAATAATCCTAAATTGCTTTCTGGAAGCAAAGCCCTGAATGATGCACTAGCAGACAGCGAACAGCCGGCCAACAGCCTCTTCTGTTTTCTACAAATATAAGCAAACCTAAATCTGCGTTATGGTTTTGGCATAAACGTCTTCCCAAAACTTCTTCAGCAAAAGACCACAAAAACTAAAACAGACACAGACCAAAGATTAAAATGACACTTGTATGTTGCAATCAATAAATTACAGAAATAAAATATGCAAGCAAATGGAGGAAAAGTAGAGAAAGTAAAAGTTGTCAGCACTGATTTATGATATAATAAATTTGTGCATATATATATATATATATAGAAATATATATATATATACATACACACACACACACACACACAAATAAACCCTCCCTACCAGCACTTGAAGTAAAATTTTCAAATTGTAATTGATGCCTTGTTACTACTACCGGTATGTAAAAAGAACTTTTGTAGCTGATGTCAGGTCAGCTGAAATCCTAACGCAGAAAGACTCTCCATCACTGTGAGACACGATTATATTTGGTACGTGGGTTGATTCCGCTGAGATGCAATGCACCCACTAATGTGAATGAGAACCGAGACACATTATAACTACGTGGTGCTTCTAAACCCGAGCAACTCCTGCGTTGAAGAGACAAGAAGCCATTTTCAATAATATAATGCACCAGTACAAGCGGCAGAAAAAACACAATCACTTGTTTGTGTAGCAATTTCTCTTGGTGATATTTTGACCTGGTCAGTCAACAGACATTAACGATAGAGAATATATGGTCACGTTGGTCAGCTGAAAAACTGAATTCATAAATGTAGTGTACTCTAAAAGATGTTCAGTCAGCAAAGGGCAGTCCATAATACAATCTTTCCCACTCACAGGCAATGCCTACAACACGGCGACTTACTACTCTAATATTTGTTTGAATTAAAGCTTTAGTAAAGTATATGATACGTTGTGTTTATCTCATTAGTTTCCCCAGGAGGGTATTTTTCAGTGTGATGGTTGATGGCTCGGGCTGACTCCCAGGATTCTTTCATGCAGTCTGCACCGCATTCATGGAGACCTGCAATCCGGACCAAATTCTCTCTTTGGCTTTCGACACAATATAAATTGCATGACTGATTTTGGTAAAAAACATCTGTTTTGAATATAAGCCTGATTTGTGGTTGCTAACAAGAAACTCTGATGACTACATAATGGAAAAAACAACAACTTTGTGGTTAAAGATATACAACCTTTACGTCTTCTGAGTCAGAAGAAGAATGTGTGAACAATTTGATCTTGACGTGGCTACAGATTCTTACTAAACTACAGAAACCGTGACGGTTTGCGATCGTCGTGCTTTCACTTATATTTGTTACAATTACCGGTAAGTATCCTGGTAGCAGTGTAGCGATACCGCAGCTGACAGGAGATCTGGATTGCAACATCTTCTGCCAGACATAAACAATGATGACGTCACATGCAGCTACTGTCAGCTAGCTGAGGCTAGCTGAATAGGAAGCACACGTAGTTTAATTAAGCTTATAATACACAGACACCCGGGCTTGACATTTTTTAACGCGTGGAACAACCACGAGCGACTTCTCCACGGACTTTAGAAGCGTGTTGACCGGGACATTATTTGGTTTGCGGCGAGCTAACGCTAGCTTGCTAACGTTAGCCACAACATCAATTTCTTGTGGATAATTTCAACTTACCTAGACTTCCCAACACCACTTTCCCCTATTATTAATATTTTCAACGTCGTTAAGATGTCTTCTTCCATTTCCCATTAACAATAGATTATGACACTGTTAATAAATAGCAACTACAGGCTTAACACACGATGTTTCTGAGTTGGTCGCGTTCCTGTTTACCACTCGCATCAGTCAGGTTAGATGAGTCGCTCCAACCATATCCGGTATGACAGCCTGTCACTTCCGGTGTGTCACAAACATGATCGTTTTCGCTTCTGTAATATTAACACTTATTAATATATCAAAAAATAAAAATAAAAACTCATAACATGAATGCACATAATCCTTTTAAATATTAAATTATTTAAATTTTTTAATTTATATTAAATTAAATGTATTGGGCGGGACAATACGTTCCATCTTTTGCCATTATATATAATTTGTTGAGCTGTGGCTTGTATTCAATACAAAACAATTCATTTTTGAACCCAGTGCCCAAGTCAACAATCAATGCGACTGTGTTGGTGAGGAAACCCACTAACAGTAGCAATAACAAAAACAATTGATCCTCAAGCTTCCAGGAAGCATGTGTTGGACCAGGCTATTTGGAATTTGTATTCCAGGTTAGATAGTAAAGAGAGAGAGAGAAGGATGTGTACAGGCTGGCCAGACAGAGACAGAGATGGGAAAGATGTTCAGCATGTTAGTGATTAAGGATAGAGATGTCAAGGTGTTGACAGAGGCCAGTCGTGTGCGAGGAAGATGGAAGAATTATGAGGAAAATAAGAAAGAACAAAGGGTAGTAGAAGCACCCGTTGTGGACCAGGAAGTGATAAAGATTAGCATGAATGACGTTAGAAAAAGTCAATGAAGTGGATGAAGAATGGGACCGGACGACATACATGCGGAGGTATGGAAGTGTCTAGGAGAGGTAGCTGTATCATTTTTAACGGGATTGTTTAACGGGATTGTTTAATACAATCCTGGAGGGGAAGAAGATGCCAGAGGAATGGAGAAGTGTTCTGGAGCCGACTTTCAAGAAGGGAGACATACTGTTGAGGAAACTACAGGGGGATAGTTAATGATACGATGAAGCTATGGGGAAAAGTAGTTGAGGCTAGACTAAGGACAGAAGTATTTGTGAGCAGCCGTATGGCTTTATGCTGAGGAAGAGTCCCACCGACCATGTTTGCGTTGCGGCTAGTAATGGAGAAGTACAGGGAAGGTCAGAAGGAGCCGCATTGTGTCTTTGTAGGTATAGACTCTAGAGAAAGCCTAGGACAGGGTGCCCAGAGAGGAACTGTGGTACTGCAAGAGGACGTCTGGAGGAGCAGAGTAGTATGTCAGAGTAGTTCAAGACATGTATGACGGAAACAAGTGGTCATACAAGCAGTCATAGCTCTAGTAACGGTTCCCAGGAGATTCAGGATGTTCCACTCTACAGAGGAATATATGCAAGTGTTAAGAAATAAGTCTGTCAGTCAAAAAAATAGAATTATTTAGAGAAACAGAATTTGTTCAACTGTTCTATGATCCCTTTTTGAACACAGGTCGAGCTAGCAGTGGATACTAATATTGTTGCAGACAAGGCTTCTCAATGCATTAAAGACACACCAGAAGTCATCTCTCTATAAAGCAACACAAAAGGATGACATCATACATACATGGAAAAAAAACAGAGTTTTTGAACTTTATTTAATAAATAACCCATAAACAACATTGGTAGAGAATATGTTTTTGAAATAAAGGCACTTTGAAAACAATACTGTAAAGGCTTGAGCGTGGCACTTCAGAGGCATTTGGGTGTGAAAGCATCTCAAAGGTGATTCATAAAATATCTAAACAAATACTCTTGTTTCAGATTTAATAATAAACAATGAGCTCACAACAACAGAAATATATATTTGGTGTACTTGACAAACACAAGGAAGGGCCTGAGAATCAGTAAAAGCTACCGCAGCTAGCAAACGCACACATATTTCATTAGTTCATTGCAGCCTGTATCATGATTATGCCAAGCCTTGGATTGTTAAAACATTTCCACATTTTCAGAAGTCCAACAAGTGGTATACAGTCCCCTTTGTGATAGTATTTCAACACCTCAAAACACAAGGGCTGATGTTAATCTTCATCTTGTGAATTTACTTCTTATTATCCAATAAGAGCAAAAACAAGCATCTCAGCTGCAGCTCAAAACGACATTTTCACCTACTGCCATCCAACAAAACTGTCCAATCAACACTGAATGCTAAATACATCTGATACTCCCTACTGCAGTTGTCTTCCTTATATACACACATATTGATGCAATGTGCTACTATGGCTGCCAATTTACATATAAACTCAGGTCCTGTCTGGGACACACAGGAAGTCAGTGCACAGAGCGACGACCAGAAGAAGTGAAATACAGACTGGGTGACAAAGACGATGATGAATTCGTATACATACATTGTGTATTTAAAAAACGAAAAAGCTACCGGTAAGTCCTCTATCCATACCAGTCCTGTGGCAGGAAAAAAAAACACCTTCATGTCATCACTTCTGCAAATATGCAACTTAAAAGTATATACACATACTGTACATTTAAAATACAACAAATGCATATAATTCACGAGTGTTAGTAAAAATACAATGCATGGTACATTATAATGGCAAAGCGACAACAAATGACACAAATTCCACCACAATTTCCTTTCAGGCACCAAACCCACGGCAAATACTGCAGTGCTCAGATACTTGATGGCAGAGTTCACTGGAAACAACAATGGCATCATTTTCCTTCGTATTTGGGATTGACCACCGTCGTGACTGCACTTTTGTAGATGGGATTTTCACCCTAAAAAAAAGAATCATGTTATTATTATTATTCAGATGAGAAATATGTTCTTACATTCTTCAAACAAATTCACCAAATTACACAGAAAAATGTTACCAATGGGCATTTCATCACCTGCCAGTTATTTACAGCTCATAGCCATGCTTTTGTGACAACCACTACATACCTGGAGGTACAAATTAAGCAATAAATTCTCACACACATAACATACTTACCAGACAACGTTTTTGTATTGTCAGCGCACACTCATGCACCCATTTTTATTAACTATGAAGACAATGTGACTGTTCTTTAACTGAAACTGAAAAGACATGTGGCATAAAGGAAAGGTAGCCGCTGTGTGAAATAAAGCCACACACCAACAGTCCATGCAGGAAAGGAAAATGAAATACAAACTTAAAGGACAGCAGCTTTACGTCCATATTGTGGGTTCTGGAAGTTATTGATAGGACTCTTGTATATGGGGTTGTCTTGCTACAGGTAGAGAATAAGGACAGAATGTCATTCAGGTGGAAAGAGATGAACAGCAACACACAAAAAAAGAGAAAGATAATAAACAAAAGAGTATAGAGGGAAAAAGAGAGGCTGAATGAGTGTTCACCAGAAGCAAAGAAAGGAAGATGACATGAAACGGAAGGAAGGAGTGAAGGCGCGAGCTGACTAGAAACACGCTGCTGCCTGATGTGAACCTCGATCCATATCATTTTGGATTGGAAGCTCGAGCTCAGATAATAGGTTGCTGACTACAGAAAATGCCCCCTCAGAAGCTAATCATGACATATGCATTCGTTTTCGGTAACCACTTATGCTTTAATCGGTCATTGGGGGGTGGGGGCTGCTTATCCCAGATATGACCATTTAACTGGAGTTAATTTGTTAATACCAAATACTCTGCTGAGAAATATGACTCAAATGTAGGGCATCAAAGGAAGGATCTCTTGCAGCACCTGTACATTTTATTTTGAGGAAACCCCATATAATTGAAGATTCACTTCAAGTTTATGAATTGTAAAGGTTGTAGATTCAGAGACCTCAAGAAAGAAATCATAGCGGGAGCAGCATTATTGAGAAACAGCCACTAGGTGGAGCCATATTCCTACAAAAGATGGTGGGTTGAACTCCATCTATCTGATTTATTGATGTTGGCTGGTGACAGGGCACAAAGAGAGGAGGGGAGAGGCTTTGGCCACTCCCTGGAAAATGACCCGTTTTGCTGCCCAACACTCCCAAAAGAAGTCCACCAAGGCCCCAACTTTTTTCCTATTAAATTAGAACGTTCAGGAACAACACATTTAATCTGTTTCTACAGCTTTGGGCCTTCAAACAATGTGAGCGAGACACTGTAATAATATCAGAGTCTGTAAAACTCATCTGCTGCTACGAACAACAAAAAAGTCTTCACAATTCTATTCCCCGACAGAGGCTAGCTTTGCAGACAGGCCAAACAGCTGTTTTCCACATTTAAAAGACTCCTGCAGCCAAAAATCAAAAACATTTATACTGCTCTTTTTTCATAGAGTTGGGTTCCTTACACTCACCGTATCCCATTTGGCATTCATCTTCTCCTTTTCAAACTTGGCGAACTCTCGTCTGTCATGGATGATCATCAGCAGCTTCCAGATGAGCAGCAGGGCTAAGCCAATCAGCACGATGCCGGCGACCACGCCTGCCACGATTGGGATGATGTCAGGACCGGCAGGGCAGTCTGAAACGAGGCAGGGTGCAGAAAAGTGTTTCAGACACTTAAAATAAGACTGTAAAAATAACACAGCCATGGGTAACACGTGCATCTCACTGCTGTATATGAATAAACAAATGATCTCTCTTTGCAGCTCAACCACCGCAGTCCCTGTAATTAGCTTTCTCCGTAGCAGAATCCTTCCCCACCCGAGCTCATGTTAGCAATGGCCGCTGCTTACCCAGGTTGTCGACAACATGAACCTCCTTCTCCGTGTTGTTGTTGACGGCGTATGTATAGTAGAACCAGCAGTCGTTGGCATCCCTCTCCTTGCAGTGCATCACGGGGTAAGAGGCGTCGTTGGGCTGGGGGAGCTTGTCCCTGTGCTTCACTTTAATCAGGTTGAAGTCGCTGCAGTCTCTCTCACAGGTGTCCTTCTTCTCACCGGTGCTGAACGCCCGACACTGGACGCACTCTCTGTAGGAACAGAGCGTTGTTGCAGTGAGTAAACGAGGCAGGATTTGCTACCATGAAAGGGTTGCTTTAATCATGAAAACATTCGTAAAGTAATATCCTTTATCATATAACGTCCTTGTTATTTTAGACCATGGCTTTTAAAGCCTCTTCAGAAAAGGTGGAGGCGCCTGAAGTTAGTTTCAGAACTTCTCATCTATCTGTATCAACAGACTGAACTGAAATTATGTTAGTGGACATTAGCACAAAACAGACATGCTGAACCTTTTCTTAATGAATTCTCACAGAAGAATTACATATGATACAGGGAACATAGAGGAGGTTAAGTAAATGTTAATGACACAACAAAAATCAGGATTTAGCACCTAAAGTTACTGCTGCAATAACAAACACATGACCATCTTAAAGCGTTTCCGCATCAAACAACATCTTCCTTTCAGACTTACTTGTGTTCCACACAGACTCCAGGACAGGTGGGGCATGTCTCACAAGTGGGACCCTGGAATTTGGGGTCTGAACACTTGCAAATTCCACATTCACATAATCCTCTGCCATTACAGAGCTGCTTGTTGCTGGCCAAACACGTGGTGTTGTCCATAGAACAATCACAGGCACTCCCGGTCCACATGGGGTCACAGATACACACTTTGCACTCGCAGGGTCCGTGGCCTCAGGGAAAGACAGTCAGAAAGATGAGCTTTCTCTCCTTCTAAATATGATGCTACATGCACTAAAGACCGTCTGCTGCGCTGAGTTTGAAGCCTGAGAGCTGAGATCTATCGAGTTGTGAGACTCACCTCCACACAGTTTGTTTCCAGCGCGGTCGCAGTTGAAGTTGTCACACTCGCAGTACTGGCCGCTGTACCTCTCCTCGGGGTTTTCTCTCTTCTTGCACTCACATGTGCCGCAAACACAGTCTCCATTGTTGCTGCAGATGTCTGTGCCGTTGTCTTTACGGCAAGTCCGATCCATGTCCTCCGTGGCCACGTCGTTGCTGCTGCATTCACACTGCCTGCCCACACGCCCCTCATTACACCTGAGACAAAGGAGAGGTTGCCATTCCAGCATGTTTGGTTTTTTTTCTTTTCTTTATACAGCACAGAATGTGGAAATGCTGTCTGACTTACTTGCAGGCGCCACACTCAAAGGTTCCGTTGCCATAGTGGCAGAGTTGACTGTTCTTGATACCTTCCTTGTGGCATTCACACTCGCAGATGAAGTTTAGCGTAATCTCCACCTCCTCTGTGAATCCCAGGGGTTTTATCTTAATGGTCTCCGGCTTGCCTTGTTTCGGGCAGCCCTTCGATGTCACACTGATGGTGAACTTGACCTAGGAGTCAACAAGTAAATATTCTATCATGTATTAATATTAATTCACATCTGATATACTGTAGATTGTTACCCTCGCCGAAGCGGAAGCGAGGGTATTGCAATTGGGTGCGTTTGTCTGTCTGTTTGTCTGTTTGTCTGTCCGAGCGCATAAGTCAAAAACTAGTAACCCAATCGACTTGAAAATTTTACACAAGCAAGGTTCTGTCCGGGGCTCGGTCCTCCCAGAGAATGGCGTTGATCCGGATCTGGATCCAGATTCTAGAATTATTTTTACATCTGGAATTGTGCCTGTGCTGTAAACTGCCACTTTAAGGGGGAGGGGCACGAATGGCATGATGGGAAAAAGAGTCCAGAAGATGGCTTGTAGTACATTCCGGAGCAGCAAGCTAGAGCAGGTTTGGCCCCTCTGATCGGGAAGCCCTGTTTACTGTCTCACAAGATCGAATAGTCTATTGGAGGCGAGGGTCTGCAATCTCTGATTGTCGTTTTCTAGTTACTTATGTTATTATCATTGTTGTTATTTACTTAAAAGCATGAAATCCATTCCATTTATTTTGTCACTTCACTCTCTTAATGACCTGAGTGATGTGTGTTGGTTCAATGACCAGTAAAAGAACGCTTTCATAAACCTCACCTCGTCTCCAATGGAAATGTTGGAGCACTTGCGTCCATTTTCGCCCTCACTAACCACTCCATTCTTGCAGCGGGATGTGTAAGCTATGGTCACTCCCTCTGGAAGCTTGCTGTTCTCCAGAATAACTTCGGATGAGAGAGACTGCCAAAAGCCAAGAGAGATAACAACATAAATATTACCATTTCCTGCACTGGAATGTACTCTGGTAGCTTTTTTTAGACAACACATTCCAAAAAAAGCAGAATGCAAGTGTTTCACAAGGACGAGTCTGGTGGACTAACATTGTAAGCGTCTATAATGAGGTTGATAACGTTGCTGGAGTTGGCAGACAGGGTTCCCACTGCAGACTTTGGTATGAGATTTTTCAGCTCCTGAGGACAGAGGAAAACTTGTCTAATGTCGATGAACTAAAACACAGGTTCAATGACACATTTTGAATTGTTTTTATAGTCTGAAAGTTCAAACATTAACCATCAGCACAAACATAAAAAAAATGAAATGTACGCAAAGCTTGACTTCAACCTCGAAATAATGAAATTTTTCTCTACGGATACTGGACCTACTGCGATATTACAAAAAGAGGTTTAATCAACTTCAGATGAAACTGGATTGAAAAGCAACAGCAGAGCAGAGGATAACTAGAAAAGCACTCAGCAGCTCATTCCCCTCCTAATTGGATTTGCACAGTCCACATGGTGATCTGGATCATCATCAAAAGGTTATAAATTGTTCTTGGTATCCAACCATGAAAAGTAAACGTGAGTTGATACGTATTTTAAACTGCTTTTTTAATTTGTAAATGGGGTTTTAATGTCAAAATTAAATATTTCCCACAGACTCCAGTCTGGATCCGATCCAGATGAAATTCGCTGGGGAGATAGAGACCCCACCCTACAGACTGTGTCAAATTCCATAAACATCGGCCAATAATCAACCGAGATATTGAGGAACAAAGTTTGAAGCTCCATTGACTGCAATGTTAACATGAATCTCAAAGTGATCCAGAATCCAGGATCTCTTCTGGATCATCACCGAAATTCTAGCATCTGTTCCTGATAACATTCCTAACATTTCCTGAACTTTTGATCAAGATCCGTCCAAACCGTTTTGAGTTATCGTGCTAAAGGACAGCACAGGTATCAAGCAAAATGGATGGATTTAACTTCCAAATTCACACTTAGACACACATTTAAGGAGAGGGTGGCTGAAAAGAAAGGGATATAAATAAAGTTGTGTGACAGAGGAGAGTCAGAGGGGGTCTCACTTGGTAAACAGGCTGGAACTCTTCGGTCACAGCAAAGATAGTCTGAATGTTGTTGTCACTCAGCTTCTGAACCAGGTGAGCAATGGAGGGATAGTCCTTGAAATCCAGAATCACAATGACGCAATCAACATGAGCAGCAGCGTGTCTGAGACCTCAGCTGAAAGCGCCATCCCATAACCACAAGTCTTACGTAGTAGTGGCTCATTGTGTACACGTTGTTCTCCAGGTGACATTTCCCATCATTGGGTAGAACAATGCCGCCCAGTTTGCCGTCGCCTGCAAAGTGGAAGCCGGCATCGGTGGAGAACACCAGTAGACGAGTCACGTTCCTCCAACCGATCTGTTCCTGAGGATGGAACAAAAACACTCCCAGTGAACTGACAAGAATGCGACACCTTCACTTCTGACCATCGCTGCATCCTGTAAACAGAAAGAACACGTAATTTTCCTCGTTTCTTTTCTTACCCCACACACAGCCACTTGCATTATGGCATCGAACCCCCCCTCGGGAGAGTCCAGGTTTCCGGAGATGTGCTGCTGGCCCACCAGGGTGTTGAAGTTCTCGCCATTGCTGTTCAGCTTCATGACATTCTTGTAGCTGAACGGGCTGGTGCAGTTCTGGTCCCCTGTGCATGGGTTCAGCAGCTTGGCCGGGGTGGTGCTGATGTACGGCATGACGGTCTTTTCCACAAAGGAACCAAAACCTTGGAAAGACAGAGGAATTCACAATTTGAATTTCAACACAACCTACTAAGCTAAAAGGCAACGGTCGATTTTGTGAGAAAACATCTCATGGCAGGAAATCAATCGCAGTTCTTTGTGCTATGATTTCATTTCAGCTACTGAATGGTTAATCGTGCATTAGTTGCGTAGACTGTGGTTTTATAGGAAGGATTTTCCTTCCACATAAACTCAAACAGACAAAGCCGTTTAATGTCGTCACACTTCGTAACGGAAATCCTCACCTATCCTGAAATCAGAGGTGATCTTCGACATCTCGTGCATCAGACTGGTTCCCAGGTTCTTGACGTTCTCCAGATCATCCTTCATGGAGTAGGACAGGTCCATCAGGTAGTACAGGTCAATGGGGTAATCTTCCGCCCGTTTGAACTTCAGGTCGAAAGACTGGGGCTCACCTACAGGAAGTTATCATAACCACTGTGATTGATATCCAATTGGTTTCAAAGGTGAGAGGAGACTGCGTCTCACCAGATCGGAGGGTGAGCGTAAGTTTCTGGGGCTGGATCTGAGTGATTTCCTCCGGTTTCAGTTTATCTGCGCCCTTCTTGCGATTTGTCACCGTTTTGTTCTTGAAGACCTGCTGGCTCCCGTGGGGGTTTTCAATCATTTCTCCATCGCAGCCCCTTTTTAAGAGAGACTGCAGCTCATCGCAGCGGGTCGAGACAGTCTCACCCTGCTTCAGGAAGTTCTAAGAGCAGAAGCACAGGGATTACTAAATGCATAATCAATCAGGTTTAAATGTGACAGTCAGCGATTGGTTCATCATATCCTTGCATTATCTTGCAAAATGGAAAAATGCGACTCGGTAGGTCTCGCACTCATCTTGGCACGGCTTAGTGTTCTGTCTCGACCATTATTTTCTCAAACAAGTATCTCAAATGGTATTCAATTCTCTGAATGGATAACAGAACCGCCGCAGTGGCTCTGACAGACAGGGCCTGACAGATCTGCCTGAAATGATTCATTTAAAAAAATTTAATGATCTGCGCATGTGAAAAGTGTTTTAACATGCCCCAGAAACATGCATTCAAGTTGCATATAAAGAATGCAACACATATTTTTGTTTGAGAGGGTAAAATAACAAATCAATGAAAATGTAGTCAAACCTTTTATCAATGATCAAATTAACATGACATCTGCCAGCCAGAATTTTCTGCTCTAATCTATTTCTGCTTTTGCATTTCTAGGTCAACACTTCTGGACATTTTGTATTTATAAAGATCTGATCGTTTGTATCCTAAAACAATCAATTGCTTTCAAAGATGATTACACAACAATAATTAGTTGCAGACCGACACAGGCACCAGTCTGTTTGCTTCTTCTATGTGGCTAAAATCAAACTGCCGACTCAGCAGCGATTGCAGCTGACGGCGTGGTTTTACGTACTGGGTCTGAGCACCAGCCGCATTTGGCTCCAGCCTGGATGCACTCCCCACAGTATTTGGCATTGGCGTTGAGGCAGTCGTTCCCCTCTGGATGGAAAACAAAGAGTAAAGAGAAGCGGGGGCAGAATCAGAGGGAGCATGGGTTCTACATAGTCTCTGCAAAGTAAGCAGTCTGTTAGCCCCCCACCCCCCCACCCCCCATGTTCATGCATCAGTTCATCTGGAAGCCTGTGTGATCCATGGCAATTGGAGAAAGAGATGGAATATTCCATCTTTGTCAGTGACATCGTTAAGATCAAACAGCAGGCCTCTCTCTCAGGGGTGGTCGTCATCATTACGTGCAGTTTACTGTTCAAGATGACAAAACACGCTTACAACTACAAGCCATTTTCATTCTTACCTTTCTGACTGTTACTGGAACAAAACGCTCCCAATAATGCAGACATCAAGAGCAGCTTCAGATTCACGTCCATCTGGAAACACACACAAGGTAACATCCGAAGCTTTGAAACGCAATATATAGCAGCCATCTTTGTTAACGATCACAGCTTGAGTGCAGGTGGGCCCGATTGCTTGATTTCATAATGTCCTGGACAAACGGATCCCACACGGCAAGTGAGCGATGAAGCACCGAATCAGGGGGAGGCTCGAACAGAATTGGAGACAAAAGCTTTGTTCTTCTGGTCGGCCAAAGGCTCACCATCAGATAAAACACTTCTCACACACTAGCATGTATACGAACAGTCATGTGCGGAGACCCACGCACGATCACAGGGATTTGCCCCGTGGGGTTTTTTTTCTGTACAATCCCCTTTGCTGCAAATAGCATCAGCTCCCTGGAGTCAACCACTCTCTACTCATAAATATTGACCCCCTGTCTGTTCAGGCTCTTTGGCCAGCTGTATTGATGCGTCTTGTACTGCTCTCAATTGAAAAGCACGTGACTTACTGAGGATGAGAGAACTGAAGGACCTTTAAGAGCAGATTTGTGAGGTGAAGTTCTGTTTTGCAGGGGTAATCGTTCCGCTGACTCCCGTTGTAGTTTCATGTTCCAGAGTGCTGACATTTGGTAATTTCTGACAAAATGTCATATTCCAAATGTTCCATGATAATCGATCCAAAGGTTACAAAATAAATAGAAGTCTGGGACCAAAAGCTGCACACTAAACAAGTAAAAAAAAAACTAAAAAAACATACATGACTAGCGTCTACCATTATGGACCATAAATGTTCAACCTTCGAGTGATTGGCGTCGAACTAAAAAAAAGAAAAGATGTATTTGAGACTTCTTAAAACAATAAAGCCTTCATCCCTGATGCTATCGCTATAGCAAACAGACGTTTCTGTTATTCTTACTACTAGTGCTTGGCAGCTGAAACAGCTCAATGACCCGATGTCGCATCACGGTGCGAAGGATCAACAGGCTCCGAATCTAATTAGCTGGAATGTTCTACAAAGCCAATATCTAGCTTGACCGCTAACTCATGGAAGCCATCGCTCTGAGAATCGCCACTGCGGTGCCTAAATCGTGACCCCACTGGATATGTAAGCTCAAGGAGATAGCGTGACCCTTCTTCTCTTCCTAGGTACTAAGGCCAGTGACTGTTGCTGGCTATTCATAGAGGGTGCTGCATTCCCTGACACTGTGGTAAAGGAAGCTCTGACGTTCACTGTGCCCAGTGTTGAGTGATGCATTCCTGAGTGTGTGTGTGTGTGTCCGTTTATATAGATAGGAGGCCCAGACGGCCTGTCTACAGCCACCCAGATTAGATCAACTGGCCTGAATCTTTGCTGCTGTAGTTGAGAGACAGCGTTTTATCTCTCAAAGTTAATGCGAGCTGTGGGCCAACGAGTGAATACAATGTTAAGGCGAAGGAATTTAGGCTTCTCTAAAAACAGCAACCCCACATTCGCAGATATTTTCTTTTCACCGTAGCTGTGGTTTCTACTTCAGGTCCAAGAAATCATTATTCAAATGCAAACTATGCCTATAAAATGCCAGTCAGGTGTCAAGTTAGAAAAATCACCGTGTTGTCTTCAATCCCATGAAGCTTAGCAGCGGAGCAGAGGAATGCCGAGTAAAAGCGCTTACAATAAAATATGGCCAAGGACAGAGACCGGGCTGAGAAAGAAGGACGGGATGCTTATGCTGTCCTTTATCTGTGCTTCCTATCGGGAACATTTAACCCTCCATACTAAACGTTATTTATCTGCTGGAAAGAATAAGAATGTTTCCAGAGTTTCTCCAGGTAAATAATATACCGGTACTAGAACTAGCTATTACAGTAGAGACATGTTTGTGCTTCCTGCTTCTCGGTCTGAAGGTGACACACAGAGAAACATTCTCTCCAAAGTTCTTGTCCACTTGTCCAACACACCCCAGCTGTGACTAATGTCTGTCTGTGTTAAACGACTTCAAAGCTCGATCCGATGGCCAGAGACGGTGATGCGTCGCAGGCACGACTGAAACAGGTCATGTCTCTCAGGCAGAAACCTGCAACACTGTTAGAGCTGGGACACTGCTAGACCAGAGACACTGCTAGACCTGAGACACTGCTAGAGCCGGGACACTGCTAGACCTGAGACACTGCTAGACCTGAGACATTGCTAGACCTGAGACACTGCTAGAGCCGGGACACTGTTAGACCTGAGACACTGCTAGAGCCGGGACACTGCTAGACCAGAGACACTGCTAGACCTGAGACACTGCTAGACCTGAGACACTGCTAGACCTGAGACACTGCTAGCGCTGGGACACTATTAGACCTGAGACACTGCTAGAGCCGGGACACTGCTAGACCTGCAACACTGTTAGAGCTGGGACACTGCTAGACCTGAGACACTGCTAGCGCTGGGACACTATTAGACCTGAGACACTGCTAGAGCCGGGACACTGCTAGACCTGAGACACTGCTAGACCTGAGACACTACTAGACCTGAGACACTACTAGACCTGAGACACTGCTAGACCTGAGACACTGCTAGCGCTGGGACACTGTTAGACCTGAGACACTGCTAGACCTGAGACACTGCTAGACCTGAGACACTGCTAGCGCTGGGACACTGTTAGACCTGAGACACTGCTAGACCTGAGACACTGCTAGACCTGAGACACTGCTAGACCTGAGACACTGCTAGCGCTGGGACACTGCTAGACCAGAGACACTGTTAGACCTGAGACACTGCTAGACCTGAGACATTGCTAGCGCTGGGACACTGTTAGACCTGAGACACTGCTAGACCTGAGACACTGCTAGACCTGAGACACTGCTAGCGCTGGGACACTGTTAGACCTGAGACACTGCTAGACCTGAGACACTGTTTACCTTCAGTGGACAAAATATTTTCTCTTTTTTACATTTAGTGGTGGCAGCGGCGGCTTATAATCAAGTACGCTGAATAGTCTGGAAATGACAGTAAAAACAGTAAAGTTCTTACATGCATCTTATCCCATTAATGTGGGACTTAATTGAATCATACAGCATCCAGAGATTCATTCCCCGACGGACTCCCATGGCTTCATCTTTCATAATCACAGGTAAAAAACACAAACCATGAATTCTGCTCCTCATTTAGACACGACTCTCTAGTCTACATATTAGTGAGCGGCAACTAGCAACACACTTTATCGTCTAGCTATTTGATGGAAAAGGGCACCAAAACACAACTCTGCCAAGGCTGCAAAATGTTTCCTGGATCTGCTTCTGGATCCTGATCCACGTCAAATTCTAATCCTTGTTATGAAGAATTCTACACAGGATAAATAAAAAAGATAGAAATCAATTATTATTAATCATTAATAACACCTTGAATGAACTGTTGCCTGACCCTCTTTTAAATGAGTGCTACAACTTAGGGTTTGAGTGGATGGATTTACTTTTCTTTATACTGAGTTCCATGTACAAATTAGCTGAAGTACTCCAACAAGCAGTGTTAGGAGTGCTGACCAGTGGAGTCCGGGAGACGCAGACGCTACTACACAGTAGCTAACAGTCACAGCGCCCTTTGTGAGAGAAGGTCTGGGCTTCTCACTCAGTGGTTGTGCTTCTGTGGCTGTGAAAAGAAGGAATGGAAAGAAGGAAAAACAGGAAAGGGCGGTGCACAACTCTGTGGGGGGAGAGGGCCGCCTCACGTCCAAAGGAAAGGAAGTTACGGATGCCTTGGCTTTGCCGAGTTCACCTTTTATTCTCTCAATATCTTCCATCAGAACTGGTCGTCTGGTTTTTAAAGGTCAACGCGGTATTTATGAGGTCATCTGGCAAAAGCGACAAAGAGAAAACGAACGGGTTTGAGGTGATTTAGTATCTTTAAGTTAACTTAACTTAAGATTAGTTACCATTTAATTAAAACATTCCAAGATGCATCCAGTCAACTGTTATCAGTATAATGTTTTTCATCGTACTGCATGTATACTCCCATCCTCCCTCATTCTTTGCCTTCCACTGTTCCACTCCTTCCACTGTGAGCCAAACCAAACCAATGCTCCCTTGACTTCAATATCCTTTAAATGCTGCAGACACCAGACAGAACCGAAGGAGAATACCAAACAGTGTTCGCTGTGTCTCTGTCCACCTCCCAGCCCCCTGTCCAGTGGACCCTCTCATAGCAGACAAAAGCAATGAATCAGACTGCCCTCTGAGAGCACGACAGAGGGTCGGATCCTTCACCGTCCCCTCTTCGTCAAAAGAGCCTCTGTGTTATCAATGATACTAATGAGACAAACGCTAATGTGTTTCATCTTTTGATGCTTCCTGGACATTGATGCGGGCAGGCAATCCAAATGTGACCTTTAAGATGAAGAATACGAGAGAAAAAAAACGTCAGAAGAAAGGAATGAAGACACAAACAACAGAAAAATGTCGTCATAGTTTCCACATTACAAGAGCATTGTGGGTTTGGACGTTTTGTCAGATAGAAAGAAAAGTGAAAAGAACTGTGGAGCTCGTGAGTGAGGAGAAGCGCCTGCAAAGACTTTCCATCACGTCTAATTCATCTTCGATTCTTTATTTATTTATTGTTGATGGAAATAAAAGGAAATGTGTGTTAAAGGCAATTTAAAACAGTATAAAAATCAACACCTCTGTTCATTAAGAAATATTTTGATATCATGTGGCTCCGACTTCCTTGTTTTCATGAGATTTCATGAAGACTATACACAAGATCAGCGATCAAATCACGATTCTTAAGATTCTTCATAAGTAGCACAAAGTCGAAGAAAGCCAAGAATTATTCGAGGGAAGGAGAGGCCTAAGTGTTTCTGCTGCCACAAAGTTGACAAAGACGGCACCGAGGCAGCCTCAGACCACACCATGTTCACCTCAAATGTTTAGCAGCTGTGTCTTCACACTTAAATGTTGAACATGTAAGATGTTCAGAGCAATATCTCCCAGTCACACAGAGAATCTTCTTCCTCTTTCGGCCTGTCCCGTCAGGGGTCGCCACAGCAACTCAACCTTATGCTTAATTCTGGCAAAGTTTTACTCCGGATGACATTCCTGCTGCAGCCCTCGGCATTTATCCGGGCTTGGGAGCCGCTCAAGGGAAGAGGCATCGTTAAAATGTGTAATAGAACCACAAGTCGAGCAGTGATGAAGGCAGCAAACTCATTTCAGTATTATCCAACCAAGGCAGCGAGCGCCAATCTGGAGCCGGCCTTCCCCCCTGACTCCTCTCCGTCTGCTCTTTTGGAAAGCACCATGAGATTAGATGGAGAGCATGAAAATGCAAACATTTGAAAAGATGCTCCAGACTGTAATCTTTTCAAAACCGAGTCAGAGAGTACAGACTGAATAGTGTTCATCAGGTATTTCAGAGGAGTTTCCAAAATAGATTTCTGCTATAAACCCCTAATTACGCACTCTGTAATGTTTTAACAAAATAATAAGGGTAGCAGTTACATGGTAAAGGCAAGCTTTATGAATAGCTCGACAGCTCGTCTTGAAAATTCTGCTCTGCTTTTCATACAAAACATTGAGCCACATATGTCGCCTTGAATATTGCCAACATCCCTGGTGTGTACGAAGGAGGCTAAAGATACCAGTGGGGAGGGGGGGGGGGGGGACTCCAGATGCCCTTCCTAACTTTACTCGTCATAAAATCAATAACACTTAAGCAGTTCTGTTTTTTCAGCGCATAAATTGTATTCATATTGACTAGAGCTCATATCTCATGAAAACATGTTGTCCAACAGCGGTGCCGTAGAAACGATTGAGGACCGAACCACAAGCGTTGGAAGAGGACCAAATCCATATCACTATTCGTGGCTCCATCAGCGTTGAAAATAGCTGTGCAATCACTGACTGTTATTTCTGACATCTGCAATCACTTCTAAAAAAATAGAGACAAGAGCAAATCTGCCTCCCATGGAGATAAGGAAAACGCTCCCACTAAGCTTGTGACTTTATAAAAGATGAAATATTGACGTTTCAGTTTGGTACATCAGACTGTTATTCGCATAGTTACGGGACACGGCGACATTGCACTGAATTGTTTAGAGAAAACGGCTTGCCATTAGTCAAGTACATTTAGAAACTGACATTTTTAGGGAGCTATTAAGTGTTGTGCTGATCCTTCGAGAGCAGATTTAGGGCCCGTTTACTTTCTGCTGAAAATGGAGACAGTTTATTCTGTCAGCATCATTTTAAAAATGATTCCCATTTACACTGATCTCCAAAAAGATTATATAAAATGCTGTGCGTATGCCAAGGTAAACGTTGCTGGTGTAACTTTTGAAAATCAAGCACCAAAGCTTGAGAGTCACGGTTCAGAAAATCTACATTGGAGGACATTTAATAAAATTAAAATGTCTGCGGCTGTCTGTGTGAGCAGCACTCAGGATGTGGCGCTGGGACGTCCCGTACAGAAACCCGTCTTAGCTGAACCATCCCTTCCTTTGCCGAAATACAGGAAGCTCAACAGAATCACACAGGAAGATAGTCTCATGGTGACTAGAAGCCAGCTGCAGCGTGCTCTTGAAGTCTTGAGATGACAAATTTATATTTCAATGACGACAGGAAGACAGTGAAAAAAAGAGAGAGGGACCAGATTGAGAAAAAAACAAAAGCTGTGACAGATATTAATTCTCTGGGATATTGTAGAAGAAAAATGCAGAGCACCTGCCCTGCTGAGACGGTAAGAGGAATAACTTGGATAGATGAAGCCAGTCTGCCGCGTCGAGCCGACAGCTTATCCGGGCTCCATCCTGCCTTACGCCCGTAGTCAGCTGGGATAGGCTCCAGCAGACCCGTGGGCCGCAATGCTGGATGGATGGATGGAAGCAAGCGTGCAGTCTCGGTCAGATAAATACTTACAGAAGAAGGTGATATTTTAACCGTCTGTGCGAATGGAGACAATGATGAAGACCAATTTTCAAGAGCCAATGGTCCCAACAGTCAGTCTGCTCCAGAGGAGCTGCTGCCATTGGGAGATGAACTGCTATGACTGTCTTAAACAAGAAGAAGTTAAACTATACAAATGTATTGAAATGTGCAAATAGAATCCGTGTGAGATGATAAAGACATCATTTGTTATCCATCTTAAGTTAGTATTTAGTACAATGTAAACTGACCACTGAGGTGACCTTCCTGTAACCTTGTAGGCAGCTGGGATTGTACTAAACATCAATGCCAGCAAGCTGATAATGCAAACATGCTGACGTTTAATGTTAACTTTGTTCACAATTATATTCTAGCATGTGAACAAGATAATATTTACAAATTATCCAAACATTTAACATGCATGAGGCTAATGAGAATGTTAGTTGTGCTAACTAATGAAGGCACGAGATGAAAACTGAAAGGCTCAAATGATTGCAATTCGTCCTGGGAGAGAAAATGATGCTTTTCCTAAACATTGTGACAATTTCAAGAGTCGTTGCAAAATGTAATTCAGATATAGTAGGAACAGCCTGGTCAAACCAGAAACGTACTGTAACTCCATCTGAGGACAGCAACACGAAGACTGTAATGTAGTATAAAATCACTCCAAGAGAACTATGTGGAATTTGCTGAATTGACTATTTTATTCCAAAACACACACAGATTTGTCATAATGTGGTCTTAATCCAACATTAAGGCAGGAATAATCCAGCTGTGCACACCCCCAGCTGGCCGTAATGCTGGAAAACGTGCACATTAATGATACTCAGATGTCTTTCATTAGGCTGCAGACTCAACACATGAACTGAAGGGCCTCCGTTTCTGCTACCACGGGAGAGTGAAAACTACAAAGCTAAAAATAGTGAGCCCTCCGCGGTTACACGCACGTCCTCCTGGGAACGGTAGAGGAAAATCTATCGTTAAATTCTCACAGCATTCTTGAATTGAACATCATGTTCTAAAACTAGGTTTGAGCATTTGAGAGAACCTGCCTCCAGCTTTACACATTTCACATCCACTCCCCTGAACAATGACGAAGTGAAATAGATTTAAAACGTTGATCTGACAGCCAGTACGAAAGGAGCATGGCAGCGTTTTCCAAACACAATGCTATTGATTGGCACACTTTGTGGAGTTAAAGAAACAAATGGTGTCAGTATCAGGAATATGATGCTAAATCAGTTGAGATCTTTCCCTCTTGAAATCTGCAACCATGAGAAACGTGAACGTTCAACACGTCTGAGCAGAGTTACGTAACCTCATATGCTCACAATGCGGATGAATGATTTTGCTTTGCAGTGAAAGACAGATGAAATAAATAATAGTTAACAATCAAGTATGAACGGTTTTAACAAATACGTGAACAATAGTTCAGAGAGGAATGTTCTCCAGAGAGAAATAGAAATGAATCAAATGATTCTTTCAAAAATGAAGTGGAAAAAGTGTTAAAACCACATATTATCATGAATTATCTGTCTCCCTATGGGCTGGCGACACATTCGGAGTGTGTGACCTGGGATAGGCTCCAGAGGAGAAAGTGTAAGATAATGAATGAATGAACGAACGAACGCTCTGTGCAAAAAGAAATGGTGTCTAAATGTTCTGTGTAAATGAGGAACTAAAATATGAACAAGAGAAAGTTACACCAGGTGTCGACATTTAGACATTTAATTCTATTATTGTGAACTAATTTGTTTTTTTTGTAGTTTTTAATCTCTTTTTATTCACTTTGATTTGTAGATGTCATAATAAAGAATCAATATACGACGACAACTGTAGGAATTCTAATGAAGTCTACCCGATAGCTTTAAAGGAGAACCGCTGCATGAAGCCAGTGGTGACTCGTGTTAGACCCCCGCTCATGAAAATAGAAAACGATGGTGGCTTTATGTATTCATGCTTATGGGAACTGATGCTGAGCACACTGGTTCTGATCAATAGTCAATAAATAATCAATAATGTGAAAACAAATAAAGTAGGGGTGCACCGATTGCAATTTTTGCAAACCTTTTTTTTTTTAAATCCGGACCTGCCGATACCGATCTTGGCTGATACAGATTTTTTTAAATAACTGACAGTATGCCGACCCCCTTCAATGTTCCAATCTTATTTTATTGAACACAAACAAGAATTTGTGCAGCAGGTTACCCTGCAGACCTGTTTTGAGCCTCTCACCAAAATAAAGTGCACAGCAGTATTTCTCTTTTACAGATAAAAGGAAATGACAAGATTTGAGGTAGTTAATAAAATAACTATCTACAGGTCAAACTAACAAAACAACCTGAACCACCAATAAACCGCCAGTGCAAAAAGAAAACAAGGCCAAATGCAGCAGCTTTGTGACGATTTCAATGACGAATTTTCAATCTAAAAAGTAGTGCTGTCAAGCGATTAAAAGATGTGAGCGATTAATTAATTATGATCTGCAATTAATTAATCTGTTTTAATCTCACCAATCAATTGCAGAGAAAAGCCCTCAACTTGAGGTATTTTCATTTCTATTCATTACATTATTGTGGTAGATCAAAAGATTAATTAAACAAAAGCTTTATAAAGTCAATTATTATTTGATTTTAATCAGAAAACTTTATTAATGCCCGAGGAAATTCCATTTCCTCTTTAAATTCTGATGTCTTTGCAGAATGTCTTTGTTTTTCTTTTCGCCGTCGTCCATCTGGCTGATTTTGGTCACCACTGTATTCCTGCACGGTGGCTTGTGTGATGGGTCACTGGACGCAGTTTGCAGCACATCTGTGCTAATGGGTGGAAAAAATCGGCTTCAAAATTAAAGAAATCGCCGCTGATCGATCGGCGTATCCCTAAAATAAAGACATGAGTAATTATACAACCACTTTTACTCGATGATTTCCAGCACTACGATGGACTTCCAGACATCGGGTTACCTTAAAATGATTTTTCCATGAAAAGTTCAGGAAATAAGAAAAATCAAAAGGCTCAAATACTTGTTACACTTAATTCATGAACAACTTTGAATAGACTAAACTCCAGTTTAAAAAAAAAAAGGTTTACGGAGAGACAGAACAATGTACTGATGCCAAAATTTCACCCCAACATACAACGACGGGGTCAAAGAAAAGAAAATTATTCTGGTTCACTGTTAAATCAGAAGCAATGGCAGACATCTCAAGATGTTTAAGATCCTGACCTTAAGCTTCCCATGTTGGAGTCTGGCTGTTTCTCTTCCTTCAAATATATTTTTCTCACCCCTCTCCACGGTTTACTACGTAATAAAAGCCAACAACTCTGCATTCCTAATAAGTACAACGTATTGAGGTTTGATATACGCAACCACAACTTTCCATTTGGATGAAGCCACATTTCTTAACACAAACGTATTCAGAGCCTTTTGTGAATGACAAAAAGAAAGTTATTTTCTCACACACAGGCTCTCACAGTTCAAACTTCACAATGCCACAATAATACGCACAATATCACAGAACCCGCACCCTGCAAGTCGTGCTATTATTTACGACCAACAGAAGACGTTAAGCTTCATCTCCTCAGCAGACCTTAGGCAAGCCGGGGTCAGCTTTAACCGCACCATTCCTAATCGGTGTTTCAGAGGCTGTTTTTAGAAGCACGGGGCACCCAAGGAAGACCCAGAGATGTACTGTAGTTGAGCCCAGAAAAGAGACGGGCAAATGCAAAAGGTTTGGCTCTGAGCAACTCTGGCGGTCACCAGCCGAAACCAAGAGCGAGGCCCACCCCGCAATCTGGATGCAAAAAATAGACAAATCTGTGCCAAGAGAAAGGAATAGAATCAAAGCAAACAAAAAAAGAACAGTTTGGAGTTGCACACAAAATAACTGAGGGAGGGTCTTTTCGAATTTAATCTAACTGAAATTAAAAAATGACCGTGTGGATTGAAAATCCTTGAGAATGTAGGAAAGACCGCAGAGGTGTGCAGGCATGAAAAAAATCACTGCTGAACAAATCACAGACAAAGTTCTGCTCCTCTGGGATCACTGGTTGTAGATCCACTTTCAAATTTGCATGAGTGTGTGTGTGTGTGTGTGTGTGTGTGTGTGTGTGTATGTGTGTGTGTGTGTGTGTGTGTGTGGTGGAGGTAAATGGCTATAACAGTCGATTATTTGCACGCATCCGCGCCTGAGAGATCCCCATCCGTCTCCTCTGTCCCAAAGGAACAAGACAACAACTTGCATAGTCATCACTTCCGTCTCCAGGGGACGACTCTGCACAGAAGGTGCACGCCACTCAAACACACACACATCAGACCCGGGTGTGGCCATCCGTGTGCAGTAAGTAGCCTCGTAAATCAGGTGGGAGCACAGCTGTTCCCCAGGGGTCCCATCCATTCAGCCCCCCCCCTGTCCTACATTTACCCTCCTCCTCAATTAGCCTTCCTCCCCTCCCTTCTGACTGTCCTCTCTCCACCACTTTGCCCCCCCCCCCCCTTTATCCTCCATCCCTTCCTGCTCCCTTGCTGCCTCCATTTCCCTGATTAAACTGTCCTGTGTGGAGTCAGCTGTGTTTTAAAGGCCCTCATCTTCCTGCTCTCCTGCAGATGAAAGGGGGAAACTCTGCTTTATCTATCGAATCGATGGATCACCAATAACAAGGAGTATGTTCTTCTATTCTGCGTTTTCACGGGATTGTTGTAAATTCACCTTTTACATCCGAATCGACATGTTCGTAGCTCTGCTTGCTGTTTGTAACACAACACTTTGTATTGTATTTCCTGTTCTCTCTTTGGGAACTCAATGAATCATCTCGCTTTCAGATCTTTAAGTCAATTCTATGTAATTAATTAAACACTTCAAAAATAAATAATAATACAGTGTAATAATTTAAGATAATTTGATGCATTTTAAACCTAAAGACGATGTGGTGAAACTATCTATACCTTAACATATTAGCAACAGAGAAATGTTGGCTACTAAATGTGTTCAGAAACGCTTTTATTAAAATTATTATCTAAATGTTTATTCAAAAGTAACACAAATTTCTATAAAAATTCAACTTAACAAAAATAAGTGTTTTTTTTCATTTTTAGCCTGCTATAGAAGGAATGTAGCGTGAAAGCTTACCTTAGCGTCGCGGCGCTAGCAGCACGCAGGAGTCAGCTAGCTCGTCTACCCAGTGATGGACCCGCTAGCAGCGGCAGCAGCAGCTAGCTCGTCTACCCAGTGATGGACCCGCTAGCAGCGGCAGCAGCCTTGACAGACAGCGGCAGCTACTCTGCCCTGCTGGCACAGCAAGTCACGGTAGCTTTCCTTTTCCTCTCATTCCCACCAGGCTCCTTCCACAAACAAAACGGATGAAGTTTTTAATTTTATTTTATTATTATAAAAAAATGAGAAACAGTGAGAAAATGAGACAGTTCCAAGGGCTCCCGTACAGACGTCCGCTCCTCGGTTCCAATCGGGACAAAGCGGGGATGTCGATGCTCCCGCAGGGCTCTAGAGGGCTCCCGTTCGCCTTCACGGACCGCGACAGGAAACAAACAACAAACACTTCCGGAAGTAACTATCAAAATAAAGCACGGACTGTACGCCAGTTTAGGGTTTTCCACAAGCAAAATTTGATTCAGGGCTGCTGTTCTCAATGCTATAGACTATTATTAATGCTTGATATCTTGTTTACCCTCATATACACTTCTTTTCTTCTTTTTTAAAATATTTAAGTGGTTTGGCCCTATTTAAGACTTAAATATATATATATCTATTTATAAAAGAAAATCACACAACATAACGTTTTCTTAAAGGCAACTTCTTATGTAAAGAATGAATTGTACAAATGTACAAAAAACCACTACTAAATTAGTCGAATAGATTACAAGAATGTGTTACAAGAAAGCAATGGTGCAAGAAAGAAACAAAAAAAGCTGAATGATTATTATACGTTTATATATATGTTGTTTAAAGCTACAGATCAGCTGAAATAAAACCACCAAGCTCTCCTATAGTACATTTTGAGGGCTCCTGGCTGGCTCTGCATAGATGTCAGGGTAGATAATTCACACGTATATTTGAACTATAAAAACATGTTTGCGCAAATTTGCTTTAGAATCACCTCAAAGACCAGTATGTAGAAAGGAATAATGTGAAATCTGTGTGCACTTGTGGTATTCAATGTAAAGCTATTGTCAAGTTATTGTGAATAGATCACATCTTTACTGCTTTTATTTTGGAGGCAGCTAGTTGGTCTTTTCGTGTTGAAATTTGTAGCTCTATTCTAACCCCCCCACCCCTACCCGGACTGGAAGACACGCCCACACAGACTCTTCTATCAGGGGTCCCCAAACTTTTTTCCTGTGAGGGCCACATAACTTTTCCCTTCTCTGGTGGAGGGCTGGGTTCACTTTGTACAGGAAAAGTTTGACGATCGCAGGGGTGCCTAAACGTTTATTGTTTTCCAGACAGCCACACATAACCAAATAACCCTTTCATTACAGAAACAAAAGTCAGGAAATAACACTATTAATAAAATAAATAATAACCAAATAACCCTTTCTGGACCATGGGCCTTCTATATATATACTGTTATGTGCAGACATTTAGATTAACGTCATTAAAGTAGTTAAAATGACATATTTCCACTGTTTAAGCAGCACTAGCTGTGTTTCTCTCTTCTTGATAGTTTGATATTTCATTAACTTTAACAACATTACCAATAAACTGCAGCTAAAACTCCTCTCTTTGGAAGAAATGACAGCTTTAAAATTCAGTATTTATTGAAACTGCAAGTTCAACTTAACCAAAATGGAAAATAGCCATGATTTTTAGTTGTATTTTTAAATTGCAAAAGATTATTATTCATTAAATGACTTTGACAGAAAAGTAGCTGCCACGCAAGTACGGTATGCACATTACTGCCTATTTACATTTATCTGTACTTTCCCTCTGATTAGTCAAATTTCACAGAATAAAAGAAAGAAAGAAAGAAATGGGGAGCTAGATGTGATGACAGTACATCAATTAAAGTAAACTTCACCTTCACAGCAGTGGATTCTACACAATCCTCAATCTGACCGTACAGTTTCTGGATATGTTCCAGTGAAGATAATCAAACAAGCGAGTGTTTGCCTTAATTGTGGTGGAAAATTCTCCAGCCTTAAAAGTGGAAAAATGTGAGAGAAAACAAACAATAATTTCCGGAAGAACCTTGAATTCTGCTTAGTTTCCAGAGAGCGTTTACCAGGGAATGCAGTTATCTGCCTCTTTCAGTGAGTAAAACGTTTTATCTGCTTTAACTGGCTGGCTTGACGGCATTCTCTTTTCCCATATAGTTTGTTCCGGCATCACATGACTAGTAATCAATTATCTTTGGCACATCATTCCAGAAAGTAATTAATTGTCATATATAGCATGAATCATGTAGGGCTCAGATCCTTGCAGAATTGCTGGTGGCGGATTAGAGATTACACAGATATGAATCAAACCACAGTTTAAAAATGCATGAATCACATCACAGAGTGAGCAAATCTATACAAAGTGGAGGTGATGACGATGAAGGCACTGGAACACAGAATGTCCAACAGGCACCTGAATGATTGAGACACACCGTCAGGACAAAAGCGGACCAAGACTCAGACAGAATGAAAACTGTACAACAACACAGCGTAAAGAGCTGAATCGTCAATCTATCATTTTAGGGCCTGCACAGGTGTCAAAGTTATCATTCATTGTTTTGTTTTTATTGTAGTAAGGATTTTCTTTTCTTTTTTTAACAGATTAAAAGCATCCACGTTAATATATCCACTGCTCCGGAGCCACCTTGTGGTCTATTTTGGTCATTGCATGTACAAATGCCTGCAGCGACAAAATGTGTAAAAGAGCAATAATAAGTGTCTTTTATTAATATTATTTTGTCATTTTTCCTTTAATAGCATCTAAAGTGCCTGTTAGACCATACCATCTACTCAGAATAACTGCAAGTGTAATAAGAAAATATTTGTTCAGCTTTTATTTTGTCTAGACTGGAGGAAAAGTGCATGCCTTTCCACTAATACTCACAATGGCTCGCTTCTGTTCTGCGAAGGATGCAATACATTTGTTTGTTTGTTACATTAAATCTGTAAAAATTCAGCAAACTTTGCCCCTGGTATGTGGGAATTATGACTCACATCAAATATTGGGTTATACTCTAGTGATATTTAGAACTATTTAGTGCCTGAGATGTCTGCATTTGTCTAATGTCACCTCACTAAGCCATCTAGTGGAAACAGAAACTAGACAAGCACTCGGAGAGCTCATACCTCCGCCAAGCACCTCAGTCTCTCTATATTGTGATTTACAACAAAAATAATGGACCCACATTAATTTTTTTAATCTATATTTTTAGATTTCTTAACCATGAAAACAAACCTTTAACAATTGGACTCACATTGATATCGTTATTAGTTTAGAAGTTGTTCACAAAAAACATACTTTCAGTAACGGAGTATTCTTTTGGATCTACATCTGTAGCTTTTGAAGATACAACAAATCAGTTTGTCCACTACTAATTCCACATTGTCTTGGTAAAGACCAGCAAAAACAAAACCTCCTTTGTGGAGGTAATCAGAGAGAAAATTTACCCCGATTTCAACTGGATCTGTTTCCTCAGGTAGTAAAAATAGAACTAGGGAATACGGGACGACACATAGAACGGGAGAGCCTGAAAGGACTGATGAAACAGAGAGGATGTTCTGGCAGAAAGTCAGGTCCAAAGAGGCAGCAGCTGATTAGGTTTGAGATGTGTAACAGGTGCGTCTCGTTCAGTTCAACGAAGCCTCTGCAGCTGTGCAGGGGCAGAAATCAACCTGCAGCAAAAGTCACCATAGCAACCCTCACAAATGGAGTTTTAATGTTAACATTTCAGATTTCTTTTCCTGACCTCATTCTGGATCAGATCCAGATGAAATTCGTTAGTGAAATAGAGGTCCCCATTCTACATGACTGTGTCAAATCCCATTAATATTGGTCAATAATCAACAGAGATATTGAGGAAGAAATTTTGAAGCTCCATTGGCTGCATGTGATCCAGAATCAGGAATATTTTCCTCATCATCACCAAAATGTTACCTCCTCTGCGGAGGTAGCTATGTTTACTGGTCGAGGAAATACTGATGCTATTAAAAGAATTCCGAGGGTCATTGTCAAAATGTAAATAAAAAAATGAATTATGAGCAAGAAGTATACTTCACGTATAAAAATTAAAAGTACTAATTTTGCAGAAGGTTTTCCCTGTGACTGATATACTATTATGTGTAACACAATTAGATTAGTGATGCTGATGCAGCAAAGCATTGATGCATGTTGGTATCAGAACTGGACGAGTTGGGCCTAGTTTGAGGTACTTTACATGGAGTGAATGAGTTTGTGTGTCTAAACCAAAGGAATAATAAAACGATGAAGGGAGAGAAAACAAAGATTCATTCATTCATTCATTATCTGCCACAAATTTGGATTTTACACACAATATAGAACATTGAATACATTGCTCTTAACACACTATAATGTACTTTATTTGTGAAATAATTAGTATTTTTTATACATCTAAATGTAATCAATCTGCATCAAAATAAATCCAAATCATTTTAAGACCACGTATTATGTGAAGAATGAAAAACATTTGAAAACTGTAAAAAAAGCAAACACATTTTTAAATTGTTAATCAAATATTCATTACTGCTGTTTAGATCAGTGAAGTAGTAGCGAAGTATTTTTTGCTGTTAACCTCATATTAACTCCTTGGCATTGGCACATTGATTATTATTACCTAGTACTGTAATTACCTTTGAAAGTATTTCTTCTGAATGAAAATATTTCATGTGCAATTGCAGTCATGAATAACTGAATGCAACTATGAGTGATTAACATTATAAGACTTTGAATGAATTTATAATGTTTGGATTCAATTACTTAATGCTTTGTTCTGTAAATGCTTTTAATAAATGGCTGAACTTAGATTCTTCTCTTTCTTGTCTCCCTGACTAATTAATGAATGTCAATGTTAAATAAAGCACTAAAGTATCACCATGCAAAACTAGTTTTAGAAGAAATAAAGAGATGCAGAAATCTTGTGTGTGAAACCAAATAACATTGCAAGTTTAATTTGTTGGTTATAGTATGTATCATATAGTACCTGTTTATATCATATATTATGCACTACTAATACCTTCTATC
This sequence comes from Brachionichthys hirsutus, assembly GCF_040956055.1. Classification (NCBI taxonomy): domain Eukaryota; kingdom Metazoa; phylum Chordata; class Actinopteri; order Lophiiformes; family Brachionichthyidae; genus Brachionichthys; species Brachionichthys hirsutus. The sequence continues at coordinate 4,159,508 of NC_090910.1, read as the reverse complement.
TATCTATCTATCTATCTATCTATCTATCTGTCTATCTTCTCTTTCCAATGTCCTACCAAAATAACACACCATTCGTTTTGGAGTCTTTGTTTTAATGTGGTCTTTATTTCCTAGATGAAAAACAAAAGAGATAAAAAGAAGGATTGTGTTCCAGTTAATGATAGACCAACAAGAAAACCAGCAGAGTGACAAAGTGAAGCTCATATCAATGACTCATTAGTGGTCGGTACCCGCCTTTCACCCACGTGATGATGCATCAGTTTTCTTTTCTTTTTTGTTATGAAATCTACCGACATAGATTAATTGTGCTATTACCAAATAAATCAGTGACTTCATGTAAAGTGGCCCGTCATTAAAGCGGGGGGCTGTGAGACGTGATGTTCGTCTTCATAGCTCTGTCTTGCTCTAAGACTGCTTTCACTTTACTTTGATGGAAATAGCAGATGTCGCCTCAAAGATTCGTTCGTTAGGCTTTAAAACACGTCTGTGATGTGGATCTGACTGGAAAGGGGGGGGGGGCTTTAGATTAGGGCTCACAAGAGAAATGTTCCTTTTTCTTTTTAAGGCCTTGCTGTTTATTCACCCCCCTACCAAAACAGAAATTACAGAAGCAGTATTTAAAATAAGAGTCTTAAAAAGAAAGAAAAAAATTCTGCATAAAATGTAAATGACAGTAAAAAACCAAGCGTTAATATGCCATTAAATGGTGGCGGGACATTACTATTGGAAAATCTATTTACCGGTAACCTTTTTCAGTAATGAAAACATCTGAATATTTTTAAATTTCATAATTATATCACACAATCTGAAACTAAATATATATAAATGAAATAAGTGAACAGTTTTTTTTTTTTTTTGCAATTTTGACCTTTGTTTTTTTCTGCAAATGAATTCTATAAACACATAAACTTCTTAAATATATTTATCAGTGCAACATCATTGTTACGCTTCAGTATCCTTTTTCTCTAGCAGATGCGGCTGGAGCTACAGACCTCTATAGCTGAAAACACAGACGGAATGGTATAGAGGTCGAAAAGAGTGTGTGTGTGTGTGGGGGGGGGGGTCAAATCTGAAACTGAGAATGTGTTCACCACAGCACGATGGTACAAAAACACACACATGTGAAAGACGTCGCCTCTCTCAGGATCACGTTTCTGATTGTTTCACTCCTGAGTCCTTGTGTCCTTCACTGAGAGAAGAGTCCCCTGGTGATGGAACTGATCCATCTGTCCATCTGGAAACGACAGTCTCAAAAGCTTGTTGAAAAATTCACACTGACGTGACATTGGCATTTATTTGAGCTCAAAAAGAGATAGAAAAACGGATCATCGCTCTTCTGTATAAACGTCCCATCAGCCTCCCTCTTAATTCCCTCAGTGGGGGGGGGGGGAAAGCAAGCATGGAGTTTGTTTGCGAGTGATGCCCATTGGTAACCTGTCATCTTAGTAGTGAGTGTGCTGGTGATAGCCCCCCCCCCCCCCCCAGTGGCCAAGCAGAGGGCAGCCATCCTTTGGTAAAGCCACAGAGGGCACACCAGGCAACCTGAGTCAGGTGGCATCACTATGACCCCCTCGGTGTCCCGATGACATCAGCTCTGACATCACAGCGTTATGGCTGCTACACTAGAAACACGTAAAACTCTTTGCAAGCCCGTGAGGCCTTTAAGCTACATTAACAGCGTGTGAAAGATACAGACGGCATTCATCAAGAGATACAACGTGTCTGGCTAAAATAATGATAGCGCCATTCTTCAGCTAGTGTGCATAACCCTCTTTTAATAGGCTCTCATCACGAGGGCATCAGTGACAAAGTGCATTCAAGCGGCAAAGTCTACATAGAAGTTGTTTTTTTCGTGATCCAATCCACAGTGAATTTTGGAGGTGACGAGCTCGGCCTGAGCCCAAGCAAAGCAATGATTGTATTCATTTATCTTTTCATTTTTTTTTGGTATGCCAGCAGATGCTTTCTGTATTTTACCCTCCTCCCCCGTCATCGCCTCTGAAGCTACATGACCCTTGAACCCATTTTACCGTTCAAGGCTTGAATGCACATTGTAAATCGACAGCATCACACATGTCTTGCTCCTCTGAGCCAGTAATCAAAAATCAAAGACAAGAACACTGCACCGTTCACAAAACAGTCAGACGATTGTATTTACACACACACACACACAAATCCGTGAAAAAAGGGATACTGCAGCTTTTTTTTCCGTTTTACTTTCTTTAAAAAGGGCAATAAAATATATTAAAACTTATTTACAGTGTCTGGTTTTTGGACAGAGAGAAAAGAAAAAAGCTCTATGATAGATTGTTTTACTCTTTTACAAGTATTTATACGATAATGTACCCCTGTTTCCTGTCATTATAACTTAGGCCATGTACAATAAAAAAAACAAACCACCCAGATCAACAGTTGAGGCCAAACCAAAATGTTCTAAAGGCACTGTCAGAACCATACATTGCCATGAATGGACCCTCGCTTTAGAGAGACAGAGGTCAAAGGGGAAATAGTATGGTTTCAGGGTCACGGGTTATGGGCACACCCTGTATGCCACATCGTGGGGCAAATCTACAGTTTTGCCGGATATGGTTCATTTACGATTTTCATACGTCTCTTTCAAAACCTTAAAATAAGCAACAGCGTTCATAAACTGATAATAAAAAAGATTTATCTTCCAGAAAATGATAAATACTTTAAACCTCATTACTAAATTGGTCTCAACACCAGCATCCGATTGTAAAAATGAATGAAAATCAAAATAGAAAATTAAAATAGCATCTAAATCATCTGTACATATTTCTCCCCTACGCTCTGTATTTTATTTGTACACAGTGTCCCCTACTGGTAGGTTCTTTTTTTTACTGCAGCTCCTGAGAAATGCGTGGATCAGCCCAAACCTCCCATTGGTTCCTGAACCTGTCCCTCATCCAGCGAGTTGAGCGAGTCGGCAGTCCTTTCAGCCTGACACATACTCACAGACACATGAGGATATACCTACAGTCAGTCTGGTGCCCAGTCCGCGACCTCTGCAGGTCGTAAAGTCACATGACTGCACATCGTCCCACCTCACGCGTCCGAGTATGAGCTCTGTACGTTGAGCTTGTCCTTTTTTAGCTTGACACCATCCACTAGTTCAAAGTTATAGTTCTCCAGGGCTGACAAGTTCCTGTCTGACATGCCTCCATGCGAGCAGGCACAGTACAAGACCACGCCGCAAATAGCACCCAGGAAGACCCCGAGGGCCGACATGGCGATGATCGTGATGAGGATGGGGTCGAGTGTCTTCAGCATGTTGCCCGCTCCGCTGATCTGGTTGGTCTCCACAAAGTCCGGATATTCAGTGATCTCTTCAACTGGAGCGGAGAGACAGAAGAAGCAGACAAACATGAGGCACGGGGGTGGGGGGGGGACGGAAATCCGGAAGGGACAAAGGGCTCACGCTTAAAATGACTCACGGATTTCATTGAAGCGATCCTCTGGCAGCATCGGTTCAGTCGGTGAGTCGGGATCTGTTGAAACGGAGGATTTGAGTTACGAGCTGCAGTGAAGAACGAGTCAGCCTATTTCAGACGGAGAAGGGAACGCAGGCTTGGTTACTACGACCAGTGAAAGCCTCACCTTTACAATCTGTCATGCTGAGCCCATCCAGAACTTTAATATCATCCACAGCAATGTCTCCCCAACTCGTTGCATCCACCATGCTCTCAATCAGCACCTTGATAAAAAAGGACAATTTAGGGCATAGCGGGGAAACGCCTGAAGAAGTCACAGACCCAAAGAGCGGACACTTCTGATTTACCTGGTAGGGTTTGTTGGCACGTGGCACAAGGACACGACCTTCTCTCCACCGGTTGCCTTGGTGACCGCTAACTGTCCACAACAGGATGTCAGCCGGCGCGTCGGCTATCTGTTTGCGCTGCTTAATGTGTAGCGTGCCAATGTGTGACCCAAACATGTGGTACCAAAAGGAGACGCACAGGTCTGAGTCCGGAGAGCTGACCACGGGGCTGACCAGCCGGGCCACCTTCGTCTCCTGGGGGCCTGTTGCTAAAGTGTAGATGAAATTCCCAGATCCACCTGTTGGACAATACGGCTTGGATCAGCATCGGTCAAAAAGTAAGCTGCTCAACGTTTGAGAGGACACATGACTTTTCACATTGGCCACTCGATGGCACTCTATATGATCCCCACCTGTGTGGTCCATGTTAGGCCCAGTATTGAGGGTGGGGGTGCCACTCGATTGGATCTGCCACCTAGAGCCAGTGTCCTCTGATGTCCAACTACAAAAGGATGGGTCATTGGCCCAGCCGAAGTCACAGGCAAACCAAAGGAAAGCTGCAAAAAGCACACGGAGAACAGTTCGGGTTCATGTGTCAGAAGAGGAGAACACATTTCATGATCCTCCTTAAGACAAAAGTAAACACTGCCAAAAGCTGTGGGCTTTACAGGAGCACCTGGGGGGGCTGCGGTATAATGAGCGGCAGGCTTAGAGCTTTAGCCACGCGTCCTGATCAACTATAAGCACTGGAGGGCAGTAGAGAGCTACAGGATAATAGTTTGGAATCACACAGCTGAGTGAGAGAAATAAAATAAAACATTGGAAGTAGACCGGGAAAGACGGAAAGTTCCAGCTCTAAGATGTGGAAAAAGAGCACAAAGACAGCAGAGACCTAATGAAGATCTGAAGGCTTGGCTGCAGTTAATCCTCTCTTTTAATTAAGCTTACACTGTATATAAAGAAACACACAGAGGGCTCCTAGAAACAGGATTGGAGCCCACATTCTTCCAAGGAAGACAGAAGGACTGGGATGTTTGCAGCGGTGGCCTTTGCCTTAAACTCAAACTTAAACTCATGCATGAGCTGCCTTTAGCGAGCCAATCAGGTGGTTCATGAAATGACAGACTACGCGATGATCCCTTTAATAATAGGATGATTTCAGCCAGAATCTCCAGGAAAGGGCTCCAATTACCCCTTAAGCACAAAGGATGGAATTCCTATTTGGAACTCCATTACATATGCCAAACCACAATTTTTCGTCGAGACATCCCATCGCCAGTGAAGACGGATTTAGCCCCCCTCCCCCCCACACATTCTTGGAAGCCTTAACTAAATATGCTGATGATCTGTGGATATGATGAGCAATCACACGACTCACTTGGCCATTTGATGACATATTTGTTTTGCCGAATGCAAATTTAAAGCGCATCGTGTGTACACACACACCCACACACACAAACAGAGCCAGACACACTCAAACACACGGAGCTGATTTGCATGCACCCTTTGAAAGCTCAAGTCCTAAAGTTTACCCACAGATGTCTCTTAGACCCATAAACATGCATCTCAGCTCACGTCTAGTCTAGCATCACAGCTGGCTCCCCCCCAGCAGACAGACCACAGAGTCAGCTGATAGAGTGAACGGGGGCTTGGGTGGAGCCTATGGCCCATTAGCCAAGGTCAGACCGGGGCACCGCCTCTTAGCTGGCGAATGCCTCATCAACCTGCCGGAGGAAAGTGCACTGCGTATGCCGGCTCCCGCGACCCCACAGCAACACTTCATTTCCTGTGGTCATTCGCGTTTCTGCTTCTCTGCGTGCTACATATGCAGTTAGTGTGTGTGTGTGTGTGTGTGTGTGTGTGTGTAATGTGGGCCGGCAGCGGCTTAGTGATTAGTGATTGTGCTGAGGAGGCATCAACAGCGCACCAGCGCTAATCATTAGCCAGTCCCGTATCACCCAACCCTTCCCCGGGAGCCTTATCACCTGCTTTAATAACAAACATCACAGGATGGAAGGCTGCTAATCATTAGCTAAGGAAAAATCATCTACCACAATGAATTTAGCACGTAAATGATTATAACTGAGCACACTGTGACGTAACCTTTACAGACGTGCATGAACCTTAAATGGCGGCACAGAAACGGATCCATTTTGGCTCACCTGGGATAGCATCCACTTCGGTCGTCGTGACCTCAGGCTTTGCGGTAACACCTGTCAAAACACAGCACATTAGCGGCGTCCGCCTCGCCTGGCATGAGTTACTGGAAAACTCTTTTCAAATGCCTGCACTCGTGCACTAAATGCTTTCCTGACAGCTAAATTTAGGGTAATCAATACATGCTTTGTCTTTCCCTTTCGTGTTATGACTTCCCTGTCTCAGTGTAGCCACCGCGAAGGGTTCATACTGTATAATACTTTCAAAGCACGCAAAGATCTGAGACAATATGCTCATCATTGGAGACTGCAGGTTAATGGGGAGTGCAGGCAGCAGTGAGTTACTGGGTTAGTGGGAAATGAGGCCAAAAGGAGCGAAAGGAGAGGAAGGTGCAGCAGGACGAGGCAGGCGAGAGAAGAGGGGAAACAGAGTTGGGTTTCTGAAGGGCTTAGAAGCAGGTGTGTGTGTGTGTGTGTGTGGTTGGGCACATCTGGTGATCTCAGGCGCAAGTGTGGGGCATTCTAGTGTGTTTGCAGAAGAGTGAAAATAAGAGTGGACAAACCGAGAAGGGAGGTGGGCGATATGAGAGAAGCTAATTAGAGCTGTGTACATGCCAGAATGGATGTGGAGGGGGGGGTACGGTAGATGGCAGATTGGCTACGGCGCCAAATGGAACTGTGACAGAGATGGGGGGGGGGGGGGTGCAGGTCAAAGGCGGGAGGCATAGGAGCGGTTTGCTTGCAGTCTCATGAGGGCGATGTCGGCACCTGTCACGTCGTAGTCATCACCTGTGCCGCTGTGGCAGCTCGCCTGGTCGTCGTCGCATTCGTCCGACGGAACGGTGCTCGAGGCCACCGTGGCCGGCGGGAGTGTCGGCGCTGAGGAGGGTTGAGAAGATGACAAGGTAAATATATCAAGTTAAATCTGACTCTGACGCAGGAGCTGGAGCTTCAGTTTCATGGCTTCCCTTTATTTTACAGAGAATGTAAGGATTTGTGTGTGGTTTTTTTTTGAAACCATTAGTTATTGTGATTAAAATAAAATTACATTCCTGTTTGGCGTGATTGTATCCTCACTTTACATAAAAACATTGCAAATTAGAGGGGCAAATGCTACAGAGATAGAAATAGGAATACATCCAATATGGCGGCAAGTTAAAATACTTGAGGTGAACGCCCCTAAATAACTGCACACTGTGCGCTCAGTAAAAGCACGTTGGTGGTGGAGACACGATGGAGTGTGTGACGTTTCAATATGATCGGCAGTTAAAGCAGAAAAATCGCACGTGTTCCGCCCGATGCTAAAAACTGCGCTCGAAGCTAAATCTAAGGCAAGCGATCAGTGTTTGTGCTTTCATCATTCATGTAGCGACATGGGCGTGGCCAAAACTGGAGCTAAAGCCTGATGGCGAGCGCTTGAAGAACCAGAAACATGGTTTGGGATTGCCTAATAGGCAGGGCCCGTGGAAGCCGTGATAGCGCTCTATCATTATGGCCTCGCTGCTCTTGGATGTGGGCCTGGCCCGAGATCCGCTCCACGCTCCGCTGCGGCACAGCCGTCCTGCGGTGTGGCTACATGTGTGTGTGTGTGTGTGTTTATAGAGGATGAGTAATGAATGGGCTTCCCCACTGGGGAGGGAGGATAAAGGAGGTCGACAGGGGTGCACGGAGACAGGGAGACAGACGCACACAGATAAAGGCAAACTGCTTGAAGAGGCATCTGTACACTATTTGTGAGGTTGTGTGTGCACAGATGTGTGTGTGTGTGTGTGTGTGTGTGTGTGTGTGTGTGTGTGCACGTGTGTAAGGGAACCATCTTGCTCTCTGTGAGATGAAATATGAGGCCGATCAGTCCCCGTTGGACGCCGGGTGGGAAAGGTCAGGGTTGGGGGTCAGTGCTGGATCAGGGAGATTCTCACAGAGATGAGTATTCAGTCCTCCCGCTACGCCCCCCCCCCCCCGCCCCCGCCCACACGCTTATACAAGCACCTGTGTATGTACTTGACTGTGTATACATGCCGGCAACCACATGTTTTGGCAGGGCGATTGCGGTTGCTCTGTGTGTATATGTTAGCGTGAGTGTGTGTGCGTTTGGAATTAACACTGAAAACAAGCATTATCATCGGACTAAAGCTCCCGTCGGGGGGCCCACGAGGCTTACAACAGAACCGGTCGCCCTGAAATCCAATATGTAAATCCACTTAGGGTCAGCGCTGCGCACCCTTCTATCGCCGAGCTGCTTCTGCGCTACGTCAGCTCGGAGAAAGGAAAAGATAAAGAGCTGCGGAGAACATATAGGCAATTTTACAGATGTGTAGCCCTTTGTCAGATGAAATACATGCCGGGGTTTGGGAGAGCGCGATGGGGGGCCAGGCATTGATCCCCCCTCCAGAAACAGCTATTTATTGGGGGGGGCAGCTTTGATGTAAGAGGGAAACAAGACATAACTGTCCCTTGTAGGGACGAAGAGCAGGAGCTGGACAGCTGTGTGAGCAACACAGGCAGCTTTAAATAACTGTGGCACAGACATGAAGCGCGAGCTTACAGCCATGTCGATAGCTGCGATGATGGACGGCTCACCTGGGAACGCATCGAGGCCTGTCAATCGGGAACACACGCGTCAAACAAAGTCTGGAGAGGAATGTGTCAAGGGGACGCCAGCAAGGTTCTCATTGTGGGTACAGGAAAATAAATATGCTGACGAAAAACGTACAGGCGTCACCAGGAGTGAATATTTCATTACCATGAAGCATCACCACAGCTGGAAACGGCATTAACGTGTGTGTGTGTGTGTGTGTGTGTGTGTGGGGGGGGCTTCAGTCCGTCTCTACCGTCAGAGACACCATTACTGCTGGTAGAATCATCAGGACCACAGACAGACATGCAACCACCATTCCTACTGTACACACCTCTCTATGGTTTAAGACCTGTTTGTTGAAAGATAGTAAGTAATAACTCGGAAGAGAACCTTGATGGGACATTTTTGCTATTACTTAAATTATTCTTCTTTCAATCTGTTTCATTGTGTTCTTTTAAGAATATACGCCTGATTTGTTGCATTTCCAATTTGTGACTTGGTTTGAATCTATAGATGTTCCAAATATAAGACATATCTCTTTGTAAATCCTGTAATGGACATAAAAAAAAAGCAGACATTTCAGCGTCAACAAAACATCAGAGTTTTGCATTACCTTCAATCTCACAGCCAATGAGCTCCACCCGAAGACCCATGCCAGCGGGAGTGGCCCTCTCTGGGTAAATTCTGATGAAACGGGTGAGCAGAGGCTCCACTATCCTCAGCTCAGGAGTGTCATAGTTGCTATTTCCTTCAAATATCTGGCAGGCAAAATAAGAAAAGGGTAAGAGTAAGTAAAGTGAGCGAAAAAGAGGAAGGTATGGGTGTAAGAGATGTGGGCAAATGGAAAGATAAAGGACTGATGGAAGTAGATAAATATTTGTGATCACACGAAGGACCTTTGGCACAACTTCGATGCTCCAACCCTCTCCTGGGAGGGGAGAGAAGTGGCTAACTAGGACAAGGCGGACATCGCTCCTCCTTACTCCCGTCATAGATCGACCATTGGCCCATCTGGATCAGATTTATGCCCTGGCAGGGATGCTTGTAATTGGGGACGAGCCGCCTCTGTGCGTGTGTGGTTGTCTGCGTGCTCGTATACATATATATATATACGGTATATACGTTGTGTAAGTGTGTGCATGCATCGAGCCAAGTGTTGGCATGTGTCCTCTGCGTGTGCAGCGATCTTGGGTCACTTTTCCATGCCGTATGTTCTTTCCTCCTCCATCCTCATCTTGCCTCCTGTTTTCTCCAGGCTCCCTTCACCCGTCCTCCTTCTCGAGAGGTTTTCACAATCAATTTCCAGGCTTGAACTGTGTGCGTGTGTGTGTGTGTGCGTGGTGCAGAATACAAAGCGAGACGAGAGAACCGGGGAAGGTCTCGAGATGCTTATCCTGATGCGATTCTAAACACTTCTGGAATCGACTCTCAATGACTGCATAATGACTCATAACAGTCAGGCACAATGCTCCAGTGAAAACTGTTTTGACTTGGAGAGACATTTTTCGAAAAGTATGCATTCAAGCAATTTTCCACAGCACTGATGTTTTTGGTCTGTGCTAGAAATGAAAACCAATTTCCTTGAATGAGCTTGACTACCTGAAGAACATTGAGAAAGCATTATGTATTCTCTGGGTAGTGATATGCTTCAGATCAGGGGAACTGAACCAAGACCTAAGTGATGCTAGTCTTCCTTAAGCTTTGCTCAGGGGGGGTTTTGTAGCTCCCGATTGCAAGGACAAGCGCTCACCTTTGGCTTGTTTCCATTGGCGTCGTGCACCATCCTCCAGTCGGAGCCATTTGCGCTGCAGCCAAGGCGAAACTTCTTCATGAAGACTTTGTTCTCGCGGTGCTTCCCTCCTTGGATGATGAACCCCTTCACCACCTTCTCCTCGCCAAGATCCACCTGTAGCCATTCGCTGGTAAAGGGCTGCGACTGGGGCAGCAGGGTCCACCCCGTCCTGCTGGTCAGCAAGCGGGCATTCTCCGGTACCCAGTTCCGGTCCGTATGGGACGATGCGGTGATCTGGCTGTCGGTAATCAAGCCCGACACCATGCCCAGCATGCCTGAACACGGATACTCTGAAAGACAGAACGGTTTGATACAAATTGATGAAAACCTGCAGACGGGAAGCAAAGGACTTGATCTGTATCCAAAGACACGCTGGCCAACATTGTTTACGGTGGCACAAGCGTAGTTTTGAGAGTTCAGGCTCTTGTACCGCAGGGGCATCAAGGATATTGAAAGTCAAAGTGAGGAGGACAATTCCCCGAACTCTTTGAGATGTTGCTGTGATCTCTCCCTCTATTCTCTTCCTCTCTCCGTGCCTGCAGATCTCATGCATACTAATTCCTCCGCCCGAGGCAGTTGTCTCCAGGCAGCCAATTAAAGCCCTCCTCTCAGTTTGTGTTTCCATGTCCTGCATTCTGGGAGCACCTTTTTTTTTTTTGTTCTTTTCATCTCCCCTATCCTCCCCACCTCTCTCAATAGACTCAGATATACTCAAAACAACAACACAGCTTCTTTGTGTTTTATCTTCAGCTGCACTCATCTCCTCCCTTCTGCTCCACAGCTGTCACCACCTGTAGGACAGGTGTCTTCTAAGACCTTGTTTCCTGTCTTCTTTTTTTTTTAATTTAAGCTATCCTCCTTTTATTCTAATTGTCTGTGCTCAATGCAGGTTTTATTTCTTACTTACTTATTTTGATCACTCCTTTATATCAAGATGTGAACAGGATAACAATCCGTCGCTGCAGCTGAGAAGCGTTTGCGCAATCTAAACCGAGTTTTGTCATTTTTTGAGATCAAACTCCACAACCTGGTAAGTAATGAAAGGTACCAGTCGCTGTTTAACTTTAACCAGTCGCTGTTTTGCAGATTGTACAGATACACTGAAAAACTTTCTGTATTTGCCAAAATTTAAAATATTATATCTGGGAATGTAGCATCTAAACGTTATACTAACTACCACAGCAACTGTCTTACTGCTTGAATATTTAATTAATATTCAGCCATTTTATCCTCAAATTCTTGTATTTTCTTTCATATTTTAACGACCGGTACTCTTTCTGGAGTGTAAATTACAGAACAATTAGATTTTTTTTAAGTTAGACTGTTGAATGTGGATATTACATTTACAAGGATTTATTACACAACCAGCTTGTTTCAAAAAAAGAATAATGATATTGTATAATTTAATAGGTTTTCAGTTCTAAACCCTGCTGTAAAATCCACCTGGATATTTTTTTTTCTTTGACCTTTTAAAGCATTCATTTTCAATATGACAACAATGACTAATAAAAAGATAGATTCATGTAACCTTTAATGGTGTTAGCAGTTTGGAGAGTTTCTTAGTCCTTATACGGATTTCTTGAAATAACGGTGTGTGTATGAAGGTCAATTGTACAACTTTAAATGAAAGAGCATACAAATAACAAACCGATATCATTCTAAAACACCTCAAGGTGTAAATTATGGAGCCAATGGTTCCACATCTTTCTGCCAACATCCCTCTGCAGCGCACTGGAACTTTGCAAAAGTTTCTCAGTGTTGTAATTACCACTGGATCTGAGAGTTAACAGCTTGTATCGGTGCAAATCTGTCTTCCTCTCGTTTCTTCACCAAACTCCAACACTAAAATATCAAAAACACTGAGTCAGGGAATTGTGGTAAGCAATAAAATATTTACAATCTGGATCCCACAGAGGGCAAAACCCCAGGCGTTATTATATCTTCTGTGTCTCTGCAAGACAAAGTGGGCACTGTAGCACTGCATAACTCAATGGTTGCTGCATCTGGGAGAAGTCAGAGAAGACTTGGAGAACAAGGCTCTCTCTCTCTAGTCATCTAGAGCAGCTATGCAGAGCCGTGAGGCTCCGAATTTTGTAAAAGTGAAGTTTAAGTAACAAACGCTGCTGTGTGGATGAAGCAGCTCTACTGCGTTAAGGGTTTTTAAACTACTTTCTTCCTTTTGAAGATCTATTTGACAATGATCACATGCGCTAGCTTTTGGTGGGGCACAGCTACGGCCCTGTACACTGACTGCCTCTGAAGTGGGAAGCTATGAGAGTAAAGTGTAACGTGTGTGTGATCTAAAGCGAATTGGTGTTTGTCTGATCTGAGTTCAGACACCAGGGTGAACTCCCTGAGTCATCTGGAACTCTTCATCGACTTCAGCTGCGATCCCAGAAGCTCCAGAGATGGCAACGCAATGACACACCCAGGCGAACAAACACACACGCCTTTGTGGGTTTTCGTGTGTAGATGGTGATGCATGGCTGTGTCAGCCACATTTAGGCTTTAGGTGGCGCATCAGGCTTCCGTTAGAGATATTTATATACTATGGCATATTTACAAACAGCAGGGCAGTGGGCGTGTTTTTTATTATTAATGAGTAGCTTTGCACGCAACAGCGATGATTTAAGGGAGTTCAGCTTCTCCTCTAATCTGATGCCTGAATTATGGCGTTGGTATAAATTATAGCGTTGGTATAAAAAGTGATGGGGGTGGGGGAAATGCAGTTTTAAATCGTCTTTATCAAACTCGATATCTATAGTTATTGTCAAATTTCTAGCCATATTAAAGCAATTGCTGCTATAAGGCAGTGCAGTTCAGCAAAAGTTGTTCAGAAAGTTCTGGCGTCAGGGATTCAGAACTCAATGGAGAATGGAGTAAGTCACAGAGTTCATGCAGTCCTCCAGAACCTGACTATTTTTTTTATGTCCAATTGGACTGTGAACTTGGCGTTGAGATGCCTCCAGGGGGTGCCCAGGGATGCTGAAGGTCCTAAAGGCAATCTGGTCCCTTACCAGAATAAAATGCCCCCAGCTGTATCCCTGCTGGACCCCCAGTGCCTCATCTGTGCAATTACATATATAATCCATACCTGCAAAAAACCCTTACACAGAACCCTTTAGAATTTAGAACATTCATCTGGTGAAAACTAATCCTAACTTTTTTATTTTAATCCAAGACTTAAAATTGCTCAGTGCTGACAAAGCATCACTGCTTCATTTATGTCGTAAGATACACCGATAGGATGAAAATAAAAAAAGGCACACACAAGCATTAATTAACATGCAATACATAAACCCATAGAGATGGAGGCAGATGTTCTAAAATCATCTGAAACTACACACACACACACACACACACACACACACACACGCACGCACGCATCAGTCATTAGAGCAACTGACTAAAAAAGGAAAAGATGAGAAGAGCTTTGACGAAATCAAAGCTCTGTGAGGAAAAGAGACTGTGGCTAAAGAGGAGGCCGAAACCAGACCAGCAGGAGGGAAGGGACCAATCAGATCCCTCCCTGCTCCAGCACTCTCTGCTCGCCAGCTGGTGGCTCCATTTATATTGAATGAGCTACATCTAAACATGGAGTAACATAAATAGGTAATCCTCCTTCATGTGCCACTCTTCTATTATGTAGCAGCTTGCTTTAGCCTTCAAGCAGGAGTCTCTCAGAAATAGAACATTGTCTCACACCTGGCAGATGTAAGGTGTTTGTGCAACCGGGGCCAGGATGGGAAATACAGAGCATGGTGCACCAAGCACAGAAAGAAAGCAAAAACTAGGGCATGTACAGAAATAAAGAGCACCATTATCTGATTGCTGAGTATTTCATTGTTTAATAATGTAACCAGTATAATTTTTTATTTTTTTTTGCATGTTCTCAGCAGCATCCGTGAGTGAGATGCGTGCCAGTCTGTGCATGCAGCAGTACCCACCTGATATCTTGCATCCATACACCTCGAAGCGCAGCGCAATGCCTGTTTCCCAGGTAACCGGACGGATCCGGATGAAGCGCGTCAGTGTGGGTTTGGGCAGCATCGTCTTGGCAACGTCTGTAGGGTTGATGTTGCCTTGAAAAACCTGTGATGGGAGGAATAAAAAGTTAATTATTGACAGAGTATGCTCAGTTGAGATGTGGGTTTGGGAAATCTCTTGGGCTCACTGAATCTAGAAATACACAAGACAAGGCACAGGAAGCGTTTGCGCTCAAATCACAAAAACAGCAGGAACTCTGTGATTTGTCTCATTATTCACAAGACAAGGTTCCCACACAGGAAATTAGATTTAAGCATCTAAGAGGACAATTGTTGCACTGCTGTCCAATGTGAATCTGCTCAGCGATAAATGCCACACCCAAGTCTGGTTAAACTGGATTCCCTGTCACTCCAGACATTTAACTAGCACTTCCACTTGCTCCACATGCAGTGCCACAAACAACCCCTGACCTATGAAACCCGAGGCAGTATCTGTAACACTCGCAAGACCAGACTGGCTCAAGATGCCCTTTTTTTTACTACCCTCTGGACCCAGATGTGGCGGAGGTTTACGGCAGCGTCTCGTTCAAAGGTCAGACGTCACTGCTCTCCCCTGGGGGCCAGATGACAGCTTACTCTGCACCATTCCACCATGGTGGCCACCCAGCAAAACAGCTAAACAATCCATCACAGTCCATCCTGCGTAAGTAAATCACGTTGATGACCATGTGACCTTGTGAACTCCCTATAGAGCAGCTTTGTGGCACAAGCTAAATCCAGCAGGGAAGCAGCAGCAGGATGGACAGACAGACAGCAATTATTTGAAGGCACATACTCTTGCCGATGCAGCCGACCGTCCCGATGCAACGGAGTCCCTGGACAATGTCTGTCAGGCACATCACTAAGGGGCCGCGCGACAGAGTCGTCCACTCTCGCAAATGTCACACCGAGCCTTCACTCCACTCATGACCAGCGGCTTTTTTTATTTCTTTATAGCGTTGCACTAAGACACCAAACTGCAGGCTCAGCATTTTGTCAATGGTGCCCTCCACACGTAAGCACTTTAGAGTCCGAACAGGCTGGGTTTATCACGGCACCCCCCCCCCACACACACACACACACACACACACACACACTTTACAGAGATGACTGTCTGTGTGCTTTGCAGAAAGCACAAAATAATCAGGAACCGAGGGCGTGTGCCCCCCCCCCCCCCCCTCCCCCAGCTTGTTTGGATGTTCTGTTGTTGATAACTTTTGTCTTCTGGTATTTACATGTCACACACCACAGAACTGTCAGAATGCTTCCTGACCCTCTGGGCACCTCAGGGAGGCGGGTGTGTTTTCTCCTCCAGATGGATCAAATCTGGTCTGTCTGACAGGCTGTTCCTCAATTCATGGTTAGGTTCCCGTCATGCTCTGGCCATTTCCCCCCCTCCCTTTGTCGCTCTTCATCCTCTCCTGGAGCCACCTCATACCAGCTGCTCAAACACGACATGTTTCTTTCCATCCCCTTACCATTAAGCTCTTGTTTGTTAAGTCTTTTGTCATCGCTGGTTCTTTTACTGCAGCCGTTTGACATACAGCAGAGGCCACATTCCTTACACAATCCTAACTTCAGAGCTCTAACGTGCAGCGAGTGCTCTAGTAAAAAAAAAAAATACCAAGCACTTACGCACACAGTGGGTACGTGACCACAACAATAAAAGTACATGATTGCATGTCGGACGACAGAGAATCAAATACACATATGGGTATTGGCTATTTCCCCTTCTGTCGTGCTTTTAAGTCAACTTGGTGCAGAGAGCAATCCAAGCTAACAGGCTGCTCCATGCTGGGATAGTCCAAGTGTACTCCAAGCTTAAGAGATGTTCTTCTGTCACTGTAACTGGTCAGGCAGATGCAAATGTCTTGGATAGCCTTCGGTGTGGCAAAACGGTAATGCATGGAATTATATTTAATCATGCAAACTTAATGAAATAGAGACCTCCATACCTTTTGTTTGGAGCCTTCCTTCAACGTGATCCAGTCTTCTCCATTTGAGCTGACATCCACTTTGTAGGACTTCACAAAGTATACCTTCCGGGTCTCCTGGGAAATGGCGCCCTGGGTGCCTACGGCCGAGACGAACCGCAAGAACCCAAGATCCACCTGTGGAGGGCGAGCCGAGAAGAGGCGACTGAGAAACAGTTGCTTAAAATGCTTCATCGAAAGTAAACGCCAGAGGGAATTTTATCTTTTGTGAGAATAGCGATTACAGCAGCTGAAATACAGCGATCGCTGGTGCTCAAATGGATGAATAATCCGTGCAGAAAAGACTTTCCTGCATTAATAATGCACCAGCAAACTGGAGAGTGAAAATATAACCCCTCCATTAAATCCCCTCTGGCTCGTCAGCTGCTACCTGGAATTTAATAAACAGCAATGCAATGATATTCATATGAACAATAAAGGACACAGGATGACAACTTCATTTCCTGAGATGTGAGACGACAAGAGCTTATTGGATAAAAAAGTGAATGTTGAATAGAGCGAGGTCTGCAATCACATTATCAAAACTGGCCAGGGGGAAAGAGAGATGCAAATTGAATATCAAATATTGTGCCTTTAAAATATGCAGCTCATTATAAAGCAACAATGAGCTGAGGAGGTACATGACTGGGGGGTGGGCATTTTTGCAGGGCTCCCACTAGAGGCAGTGGGGTCAGAGGCATGTGAGACTGTATGGCGTAGGCTTGCTTTCATGTGCAGCATTAAGAGATTTTACTGGGCTGAAGATGGCGCTGGTTTGCATTAGACATGCTAAAGAAGCACCAATTCTGTCTGCCAATCATCATCATCATCATCATCATCATCCCTGTTAACGTCCCTGCCAAGAAAGGCATGGAAACAGTCCCCTCTGTGTCGCCCTGGCGTCTGTGTCTGTGGTAAGAATAGTCTTCGAGCTGGCTTTTTTTTAATTATTTGAATACTTCCATCTGTTGCCCAACTTCCCTTGGACTACTACAACCTGACTTGAAGTGTGGGAGTGAGTTCAGCCATTACTAAATATAAAACACAGGAATCCACTACCATTGACACCTGTGTCCACTGCTTAACCCCATAATTCCAGGCCTTCATCCATTACAGAGGAACATTTAAAGGCTTTATATATATATAAAAATCCTCAATGTCTCAGAGTAGCTGCTTAAATCTTAACAAGTGACAAGAGTGTCTCTGACAGACTGAGCTGACGATAATGAGGAGTAATGGTGTTGCATGGAGACGGCACTGAAACTTCGGGGCGGTGCAGGAAGCCAGGGTGGGGACGGCTCTCCGGATCATGAGGAGAGACGAGGCCTTTGATGTTGACATGAGATGGGGTTTTTTTCGACTCCGATGAATTGTGCCCAGAATCTTGAGTGGATTGCCGCAATCAAGGATTTACACGCATGACTACGAGGAGAAGAGAGATAACAGCGAAATCCTTTATGTGAGGGCAATTAGACAGATAGAGAGGGCTGACACACGCTGATCTGCAGGACCTCTAAAAGACTTTATAGACGTTTACATGATCAAAGCTATAGATTTAGACTGCCAACCTTACATCCAGTGATTGTGCCACATTTAAAAGGAACATCTGCATGCCACAGAATCCTCAGATTCACGTCCAGTCGTAAAAAAACAAACAAAAAAAGACCTAAACAGATGGGACTAATAAAAGAGATTCTACGCTGCTACTTTGTCTCTCTTGGCTGCTGAAAGGATTGAATTGGATGGATGCTAACAAAAAAAAAAGAGTCACATAAAGAGACAGAACAGCTTTGTTCATGTCCATAAGCTAAAGGAGGATCCTGCATTATGTTCTTTTGGTCCACAGTGAGAGGCAAATTCAAATCCCTTCAGCTTTCAGATGGTTCCTATTTAATAATGGAGGGGTTGAATTCTACTCTGCGGGATGGATATCCACATGCGCCAGCACTGGATGAGGAGCGCATGCTGGATGGCTGCGAGGCTTGTGCCAGTGCACATTAGCCGAGGCCGGTCTTTAACCTTTATGTTTGACTCATTTCCAATCGGGACCACTGGCAAAGTGGCTTCTTGAAAAGGCTTGTGTAAAATATGTCTAATGGGAATGGCTGGCTTTCGGGACATTTTCTCTGAAGGGATCTCATTAGGTGTAATGGAGAAGAAGAGCCACTGGGAATGAAATCAGTGGTGGGGCTAATTGGGAACTCAGAACCGGAGCTTGCTCATACAGGAGCGGTCTGAAGACGGGTGGACTTGTTGAATGTTAATCAATATTATGGGCCAACTGGAACGTTTTTTCTTTTATTGGTAACTAATGTTTTTATTTATAGGGTAGCAATTTTTAAAGGGTTCCCTGCCAAATGGGTGTGGTGTTCCAACATGCTTTCATCGCTTGTGGCTCAATAGTTTTAGGGTTCCTCAAACCACAGAGATGCTGGGGCAACCAGAAAAATTGCAATGGTTGCGATGTCTTGGCAAAAAAAACAAACACTCACATTTAATGGTTACTGAATATAAGCGACTTGACTTCCCAAAAGCCATCTGTGTAAGCTGCACTGGGATACGACGAGGGGAATAATGATGGAAGAGTGCAGAGGGAATGGAAAGAGGGAAAGCGAAGAGAAGTGTGAAGACAAGAAGGGCAACAGTGGAAACAAGCCCCCCCCCCCCCCCCCCTGTCTCTCTCCCTCTCTCTCTCCTCAACAGAAGATGAAGGACAGCATGGGGTCTCTGCTGAAAACGTGAACAGACTAGATCAATTTCACAGACTCGGGCTGATAACGGGGCCGGTGTAATGAGCAAGGCATGATTTATTAATGGCAGAGCCGGCGCTGAAAGACCGGGATCACATGGGCCAGGGAGAGAGGGTGGGCTGGATATAAAGTCTGTCCTACAAAACCGACCAGATAGAACCAACAGAAAGAGACGGTGATTACGAGCAGAACGCCATTGAGCCCCGGAGCCACTAACAGTATTATAGCTGATCTACAGACATAAACCAATAATCAACATTTAGAAAATTGCAAGCAGCGCATTGTGGAATCTTGCGTTAATAAATCATATTCAGATGATAAACGATTTGTCATTGAGCCCCAACAGGCTGAATCATGCCTAATGGGCGATGGAGTCACAACACGGAAGACGTGAATTATTACTCCTAATCTAGGATCTATAGGGATGTGAAATGTTGCTGATCCAAAGGAATGAATCTTGTGTCCGTTCCAGTTCCAGCGTATTACGTGTGCGTTTGGACCGAAGCCCACCTATAGAGAAGAGGATACTATATACATTCTGGGCATGCTGATGAACACCAACTCATAACTGGAAGGACACACACACACACACACGTTGAGCCATAAACATGCCAGCTAGGGTAAGAAATCATCCAGACTTTTCAGAATCTATCCATGAATCGATACGCTGGGAGGACCTCAGCATGTCCTTGTTTCATGGGAGTATTTTCTTCCTCTACTTCCTACAACTGTGTCTCTGTGTGTGTGTCCATCACGTATACCCTAACCCTCTAATTGTGCCAAAGCCCCCTTGATTCACAACAGCCAGCATACAGAGTTGCAGTCGTCACACAGACTAGTGAAACCAGAAAAGCATAAAGTTCTGCTTGTAAAAACAACTGTTTAAAGCCTGGTGTGCAACATATTGGAATCAGCATCCATCATTTAAATAAGGCATATATAAGTGTGGGAATAAACGGTGGGAATGAGACAGACGGCGTATTTATATATTTACGTGTGTTTGTACAAGTTTGAATAAGTGACTTTCTTTTAATCCCTCAACCACAATAGTCAGTGCTTTGTCTCTGTGCTGTATGACTCAGATGTGTGGTGAGACCACGTGATGCGTATTTGAGGATAAAGGTAGGTTAGTCACTGTTGTGTGGGTACAGTGTGGGGACTTATGGGTTTACAATGGTGGGGAGGGGCGTTCAAGAAACAGCAGCGACTCAAAGGCTTTATCTCTTCCTTGCTTGATTGGCTTAAACGAGTTGCCAAGAAGTTGCACGGAGCAATCCATACTTTACAGAAGTTTACAGAATACCTAACTTTAAATCCATTTGTCTGCTTCCCCAGCAGAGAGGTGGAAATAGTTTGCCCTTGTGTGTGTGTGTGTGTGTGTGTGGGCTGCAGAATAACTGAGGCCTCTGGGGAATGACTTCATTTGTTTTCCCTCACACAAAAAAAACAAGAGAAATGCCAATGGTGAGAAAAAGGTAGCGCCCCCCCCCCCCCCCCCCCCCCCTCTGTGTCTTCGAAGTCAAAGAAAAGCTCGTAGACAAAGACTCCCATCCATGAACCAGCCTCTGGGAAATGCTTTATGGATCTAAAAAGATGGTGTAGTTAAAAAAAAAAAGGAAACACAGATGAAGAGGCTGTAGCCCTTTTTTTGCATAAATACTCTGATTTTAATGTCCATTTTACGCTATTGAGAGCAAACAGACATTTTGGACGACTGACTTACACTCAGATTTGTAACTAAATCCCAGATGCTGTGCTTTTTGAACCGGCATTCAGCAATCTGTTCACCAATTTCTCCAACCGTATATTTGGTGGCGCAAACTCTGTGGAATTAATTCTCCTGTCATGGAAATTGTATTACTCAACTGCTGCAGGACCTGTGAGCTCCACTCGCAACCCTCCATTCATCACATGTTCACCTGACGGAATTACAGTTTATTTTTAGATCCCCAACAGCTCTTTGGTGGCCATTAAATTATGCATGTCTTCCCCATGAGACCATTATCCGTCTTCCTGAAGAAGAGGGATGCATATGGCGAACCCCCCCCCCCCCCCCCCCCCCCCCCCCCCCCCCCCCCCAGCTATCACAAAACAGGAGATACAGGAGATCTGGTTTGCTGTACATGAGGTGAGCTCCGAGCTCGGCTCTGCGCCGATTGAAAGGTTCCAGCTGTTAGAGGAAGCATTTTAAGATTTCCGGCCTCTGAGTCATCTGAAAGACTAACTCCATGCAGCGTCATGCTCATCCGTAGAACACACGCATGAGTAAAGGTCTGAGTATTAAAACAAAAACAATGATCAGGAAGGAAGACGAGGACGACCGAGACGCATGTCATGTCTGGAGGCTGTTCAATGGCACTAACCCAGGATGCACAGCTGCTGACTCGTCAGTGACGACGGCTGACTACAGGGCTCTTAGGCATTTCCCTCGTTTGTGGTGCAGACACTGAAAATGACACTGATTATGAATGAGCTGTGTTTTTTTTTTGTCGTCTCTGGACACTTATGCCGCACTGTTTGATTTAATTACAGCATTCCATCCTTCATGTTTCGATTTCCAGTCGCACTTTTGGGCTACTCCACTCGAGTGTGGGTCTCTATCCTCTCATTGATTTTGCAATTGAGAGTGAGGCCCGGGAAACAGCGAGGCACAGACAACATCCATTGTTTCCATTTTTACAACAAGATGATGATGATGATGATGATGATGATGATGATGTCACTGGCAGCTCCATGCCAGCCACAGCTCCGCTGCGCTATAGCTCGACCTCATCAACTGAGACACTAGTGTTAATTACCAGCCCATATTCTTATTGCTCGTCATTCAATGAGGCAGTGAGTCCTGAAACAGGCACATCAGCGTGGAGACAATAACGGGGGGGACATTTCAGAAACTCAATGACCCGGAGAAATTTAATGCACATTCGTATGAAAAGGAAAATAGGACATGGCAGAGTGCACGGCTTCGCCGGTGGAAAAGATAAACGCTACGAAGTGCAATTAGTGGCCGCTCAGTTGGTCAGGTGGTGGAATTGAATATGTTATTTGTTGTGTAAGTGGTCTTAGTTCCACTGTGCGTCGCTTTCCCGGAGGAAAAAAAAAGACAATGTTCTAAGCTGCAGCGCAAACCTGTGGCAAGTTTGCCTGTAAATCGCCGGCTTTACGGTGAGATCAGCAACACATGCTGGAGATAAAGGCACATATTGAGTAAGCAAACACCGATACGCTTCCCATGTTCAGCCCTTTCATCCATCACAGAAGCAAGAGAGAGAGAGATAACAGACTCATTGTCTCTTCTTATGATTGTGCAATTTAGGGTTATCGGAGACACGTACGAGGGCAACAAATGCATAAACGCAGATGTAGCAATCGGGGAGTAACGCTTCCTGGCAAGAAAGTTGAAGATGGAGCAAAAATCAGCACGGGTAATAGTTATGGGATGCACATGCACTTTATATTGCCATGATGAGATACTCAAGAAAATGGCTTTCGGGTATTGACAGTTGGGTTCTCTCCAAAAGAGCGTGAATAAATTATTCATAGGCCATGCATGTGGAATCAATGGGCAGCTGCCTGACAGAGAGCCACTCTTGCTTTTATTTCATCATTCCGATGTGGTGAGTCTGCAGGACATCAGATCCGTGCTCCTAAAATTAAAATACAGCTTCGAAGCCGTTCTCCTTATCATTGACCCAGAAGAACTGTCGGGCCGTGGACTCCCCAAACTATATCAAAGGTGCCATCCACCTGCAGAGGCCCGGCAGTTCATGCTCATAAGCTTCAAAGAAAGCCATGCCTCAGACAGGCGGGATATATGTGGAATTCTCTCCCTCTTCCTGATGGAGATCGGTGTGCCTGAATTTTGAAGAAGAACAGAATGAAAAATAACAGAACAAATAAGATGGGCCATGTTTTAAAGGATTATTTCCTTTTGCTGCAGTCTATCCTTAAATCAGAAAACCCTTCAGAGGACATCTGTCCATCGCTGTGTACAACAAAGGACTGATTAATGTCCTGGCTAACCCAGCGCTCAATGCTGAACCAAACCACAGCAATCTAATTACCCAGAAAAGAGCACGCAGACTTCTAACATCTTGCCCTCATGTACTCCCTGCATCAGAATGTGGTGGCATTAAAATGAAACACAAATTTATATTATGTTAAAAAAAAGAAGAAGAAAGAAAGCGATGACAAAGAAACAGCCCCGGAATCAAAAGGCCGGCAGCCATGAATAACAAAACGGTCTGCATCAAAAAAACACAGTCAGGGAATGATAATGAAATACATAATGAATTGATTACTATACATCTGATGTCGCACGGAGATGATATGAACGTGCCCGCGAGGGGCCCTGAGCTTGTTGCACCACCGCAGACGGGCTGGGAGAAAGGCGAAGAATCCTACTCTTTTATCACCACTCGTGATAATTGGGCGTCTGCTCAGCGTGCTCAGCACAAGTGCATCACCCTTCTTATAAAACATAAATTATGTGGCAACCACAGCGCTCGCTCTTTTGCTGCATTTGAAATTAGAAATTAGAAAAGCCCCATTCACTCTTTTGATATGGTTAGGATTCGAAAATCTGCATACGTCTATGAAAGCACATCGCTTTGAAGTCCAGACTTTACTTGCATATCAAATCTGCGGCATGATCAGTATCTACAGCAGAGACAGTCTTTGGTGCAAAAAAAAAAAAAGGCCTTTTATTTTGTTGTCACTTGTAATTTCCACAAACACAAAGTCAAACTGATATAGTTGTACCCTTCTGTGTTGTGACGCTTAATGCATCTGACTGAACAACAGGCTTGCCTTACAAAAAGACAAATGCTTTGATGCGACAGACTTTCATGTGCCACAAAAAGTCACTGCCACAAAGTTTCGCCTCTAATTCACTGCGACGCATGTTGGGCTTCTCTGGACTCTGCGAGACCCAAAAAGCCAAGAATGCACGAACACTTGGGAGAATGCATAGGAGCCCACACACAGGCATGCTCAAACACTGATTCAATTACTCTGAGCAAGCAATGGGGGGGGGGGGGGGCCCTCAGGACAATATTTTCATTGCAATAATAAAGGAAGGGCTTGCTTATGGCCCTCCCAAAGTAAATATTTGGCTTTGGGTCAGCCTCATTATTTATCCCCTGAGGAATCAATGAACCAATGACTGTAGAAAAACAACAGAAGAAGAAAAACAGTTTGGCCATTTACAAGGCCTGGAGGCTTTCGGTTAATACATCCAACATGTTTTAAATGCATCTGTAGTGTTGCTGTACGTGTGTGTGTGTGTGTGGGTGGGTGGGGGAGGGGGTGTGTCTTGGGATATACGACTTCCCCATTTGGGGATGGAACGAATAAATCCTTAATCTTTCCACATAAACTTCTCCCATTGGGTGATGATTGCTTTGTGTAGATAAGCTGACAGAACTTGTTTTGAGATAGAGACTGTGTGTGTGTGTGTGTGTGTGTGTGTGTGTGAGAGAGAGCCACATACATTCTCACACACATGCCAGTCGAAAAGGTCTGTAACACCCAGGTAGCTTTTTTAATGCTGTTGCCATGGCGATTGCCAAAATGTCCCATATAATCCAAATAACAATTTGACTAAACAGTGAGCTACTCATGCAGCTCAAATCTAAACACTTGTGAAGCACTCAGGACAAAAGCGGCGCGCGTCGGCGGGTCAGCTCATCGGCCTGTCGGCCGGCGAGGGCCTACGACGCCGCTTGCGGCTTTAATTTACTTTATTTTCTACCTTTGCTTCGTGCAGCGACATTCTTAAACAATTACATATGGAACTCGAATGTAATTGTTTACCTGTATCCACTCTTTGTTTGAGTCCTCTGCCGGCGTCCAAGCATTTTCATAGTAGTTGAGTCGGGAGCGCTCTGAGGACCAGCTGGGATTGTAGTGGGACGAGGCCAAGATTTGGTCGGATGCTATCTCTCCCGATTCCATTCCCAAAGGGTCGCGACAGTCAAAGTCTGCGTCGGGAGGAAGATGAAAAGAGAGGAAGAGAAATTGTGTTCAATTCTGTGCCCAGCTTGTGCTTCAGTGTCCCCAGAACCCGAGCTCATCTCTGGGGATGAGAACATCACCTGACGGGCACTCAGCCCTGCTGCTGGGGGGTGGGGGGGAGAAGTGGCGCCTCGGTCACTCCTTCCTGTTTCCCTCTCGTTTTAGCTTTTAATGGAAGTGAGATGGAAGTGTTCAGCATTAAGACATAAAAATGTCTTTATAAAACATTGAGCAGGGGCTAACTTTAAACCGGCATTAGGCATTAAAGGGACTTTGAGTCCAGGTATTTCTTCCACTGAAACGATCCCTCACTCACCCTTGGGCAGCTTATCTTTCTTGTACACACAATGATTTCCTCAACTTTGTCTCTTGGGGACGTTCAGACGAGTTTAATATCTGTAGTTTGAAACCGTATATCACTCAGTGGGCCAGGTATTCACAGTAGGCGGCGACTTCCCTTGTTTGCGTTGACACGGATCGGACATTTCGAGATATCCTGGGCTCCCCGGCCAAAGACTCAGCGGAATAATCTTGGGAATGGCCTCTCTAACCATCGGAGGTTAGACACGCTGCCACCACTTTGCATTAAGGGTGGCTAGCACAAACCAATAGGACAGTTTGGTCTGGACAGGAGTCCTGTAATGTCACCACAATCAGAGACGCATAGGCAAAGGTTGACAACTGTATGGTCCATTTGTCCTCTAATTGTTTATTTATTGATGTGGTTGGTTGCCAAGAACCGAGTCACAAGCCCGATTTTCTGAACGCAAAGCTACCACTGGTTGCTCTGCCCGACAATGCAGCCACGTGATTGTGGACACACAGGATGAGGAGCAGCTATGTGGCTTCTGCCTATGAGCTAACACAGATGGTCTTCCCATCTGCTACACTGCCAACACACCTCAGTCCCTGGGTCAGTCTGTGTGTGTGAGTGTGTGTGTGCGTGCTTTACACTGTCGATGCTTGGCCGCATATGTATGCGATCACCTTGTGGAATGTGTTAGTGTCTCAGTATGAGTTTGAGAAAACCGTCTGGCACCTCCCCACTCCTTCCTCGTCCCTCTGTCAAACTTTTGTTCTCAGAACGACACGGTCTCTAGATTATATTACAAAAGAAAACATGAGACACAAAACAGTGAATGTCTATTGCCGAGGATGTTACGTGATCCTACATGTTCCTAATCAAAGTGCGGCAAACAGCTGAGTAGATAGTGAGGGTGAATGGGTGAGGAGAGGATGAGAGCCAGAGAAAAGGGGGGAGGAACAAAAGACGAGGCCTCCTTTCATCAACTTATCACCGCTCATCAGTAGTTTTCAGCTTGAGTGTACAATTCCCTTGCAGAAGCAGAACATCGAGTGTGTATTAATACATGAGGGTATTATGGATGATTCAAACGGTACGTGTCTTGAAAGGTGCAAAGAAAGATTTGAGATTGCTTTTCTATCTTGGATACATCTCGGTATGTGATGTAAGACCCGGCAACTCATGAGCATTAAGGTATTTGCAGATTATGCCTTTTTATGGCGAACGTAAGCGCTTGACTCGCGTCAGCCTATCGTAAAACTGTGATTACAACAAGCGTAAGTAACTCAGATGAAAAATGACATCAGTGATTACTGAGCTCATTACTGCGAAGGAAGGGTTGTTGCAGCAGTTGCATATGTGTGTTCCCTTTGGGCAAGAAAAAGAAAATGACATCTTTTTTTTGGAGATGATTAGAAGATTTGTCGTCATCCATCTCTATTCCTGTTCAAAGGCTGACTATGTGTCTTTGGGGTGGTCTAGCCTCCGGACAGATTTATGACTCCAACCAGCAGTCGTCTGCCTTAATGAAATGTTTAACTGGAGCATTTTGCAAAAATGAGGTCGGCAGGTCATGCTCTGTGATGACGATGCTGCATGTAAAAGCCCCTGGGGTGGGTGTGTGTGTGTGTGTGTGTGTGTGTGTGTGTCCAAGGTGGTTGTTGGTGGGGAAGTCTCCTTTTTGGAGCCTGTCTCGGCTCGCAGTGTGTAAAGAAATCTTGTAAACCATGGGAGGCAGACTTGTGCTCTCTGACACATTCAGCAGGAGGTGTTTATTTAATAACTCTTAAACTCTGCGAAACGAGTGGGAAATTTCATCTCAATAGGACTGTGTGTAAGCTTCAGTTACAGACAACATTTGTTCTTGCTTTTCATAATAAACCTGTGGGGGTTACTTTATTGCCCTCTAATTCTCGTAAGTACCCATTTTGAACTCAACGCAAATTTTCTCCCAGTGAATAAACTCCTGTGGACTTTGACTTTACTTTTTTTTTTACATATATATGTAGACTTGTTATGCCTGTCTTTGGATACCAGTGATTTTGCCTCCCTGTCACCCCGATCTGCCTGACTTTTAGAGCCTTTACATCAGCTCACCCTCTGGAACGGTTCTTTCAATGACGGTGAAGTTGGCAGAGAAGCCTTCCTTAGCGATCGCGTTGTCAGTGTTGATTGTCAGAGCCAGGATCCCCGTGTAGGAGATGATCCTGCCAGGAGTGTTCTGGCCACAGTACCTCCCGATGTATGGGCCAACTAGAAGCAGAAAGAAACAGGAGAGAAAAGCACAGATTGTTACTTGGGTTAGGCATGGGTTAACTCAGGCATGGGCAAACTACAGCCCGGGGGCCATATGCAGCCCTTTGAGCTTTTTAATCCAGCCCGCCCAATTTGTCCAAATTATATCATTACTTTAAATCTTATTATAATACAACCTCTTTCATTTGTAATGCTACCCGTAAAAGGCCAAATCCTTTCATGTAACGGCTTTTACATGTCATTTATATTAGTTCACACAAATACTCCATCCATCTGTTCCTGGCCCGGCCCCTCTGGCAAATTTTAGAACCCATTGTGGCCGGCGAGTCAAAAGGTTTGCCCACCCCTGGGTTCACTCAATATGTGTTTATTTCCCACAGACATGTCAGACATGGCTGCCACTGAGGTATAGCACCACTTGCATTTTTTCATACAACCCCGTAAACAGGCTTGTGAAATTGACCCCGCAGCATTCCATGCCTTCTTGCTGGTCAGACACAAAGAAAGTACGCTGGAGAGGGAGCTGTGGTGTGGGCAGGTCACGGGCTCAGTCTATTTGGTGACTATAAATTCCTAAGACTTCCTGCCTTCCCATTTCTTGAGGTGGATACAGCCATGGCCGGGTGAGTTTCGCAAGGGAAACAACAAGTGACGAGGAGGCAGAGACAATAGGAGCGCAATAAAAACCCAAGAGGGACATGCTTCACTGAGCATGGAGGAATGGGTAAGCAGCAAAAACTGGGAGGTGGAGGGGAGAGGGACATTCGGGGGGGGAGACAGAGAAACAAGGGGAGAGAATGATGGTGTAACAAGGGAGCGGGAGAGCAAAAGAGCACAATGACCTTGGCCTGTGTCTGATGTGTGCTGTGATCCATGCCCATTTGTACGTATGTGTGTTCCTGCTGGTGTGTGGGGACCTGCAGCTTATCTGTGATTAGTAATGCTGTGATCAGTGGCGAGTGACAGTCCCGCCTCCCTGCGGCCCCCTGTCAACCAAAACACACGCCTTCCAGCCGAGCTCCTCGTTGAAAGACAAAGGCCAGACTACAGGGACTCAGAGGCCTGGGGGGGGTGTGATGCCTCAAATTAATCTTCATAACCCTGGCTCTTGGTGAAAGAGCGTGCAAATCTAGGTTTCGTTTTAAACCTGTTAAGGCCTGGACTGGAAAAAAAAAAAAAAAAACATCTTCCAGATTATCTGCATGACTCCCCCAGACTTCTGAAATTTTAAAGAACCTCCATATAAAGCCCTGCCTGCCTCGAGATTCCTCTGGGAAGAGGGACAAGGGAGTTCTTTCACGGTGCGAGGACTGTAAAGATTGGGAGGTGTGATTTCCCCTGTTGTTTCACGGAAGCCTGCATTCGCCCGAACATCGAACACCTATGCGCTCCCCCAATGGCTAGCAACCTTCTGTGCTAGTGCCCTATCGCTTCAATCGGCACTATGGGCGCTGCCTGACAAAAAGCAAACATGCTTTTTCTTCCATGGTTTTATTTCTATGCACGGCTATCTGTCACATGCAATAAGACTTGAAGGATGCAATGCCTCATCATGCTGAAGTGGCGATGACGCTTCAGCTTCTGCTGTCAACGTGCTCCAGCCTCATTCTGCTTTATTCTGCTCCAGATTTCATTTGTAAGAATTATTTCGAGTCAAGAGTGAAACAGGAAACATGCGTATTAAACAGTGATGATACAAACATTTGCTGTAGTTTAAATAAATGCATATTAACCCAAATGCAATACTTCACACCGACAGGATAAAATGCAGATGAAAGAGGGGAACAGTCTGCAGAATTGAAAGTGAACTGCAGAAATCTTCAAATCTAGAGAGAGAGCTTGGAGGTTTTTGGGACTTTTTGAGCAAACTGACTTGAAAAGGCCGGCCATGATTTAGACTTCAACCTTATCACAGTATGCTGGAGGAGATAATAGCGATACGCATCAGGTTGGAAGCTACAAGAGAGAACTCTTCCAATTTTCAGCCAATGATGGGCGAGGGCTTTCATCTCACCTGCACCCCGGAGCTGGAATAGTCAGCAGAAAGAGTGAAAATGTCAAGCGATGAGGTCACGTGCTGAGTTCAAAGCGTTGCCGTGGACAGTGGAAGCGTCACTTTGAACACGGCTCAACCTCTCTTTGTCTCTCTCTCTCTCTCTACTGCGGTTTGGCTGGATCTATACAAGTGCAGCCTTTGCTCAAGGACTAGGAGGCGTCAGAATGGGAATAAAGATAAAATGTATTTTCCCTCCCATGTCTGAGAAGAAAGGCAGCAACTTAATAAATATGAAAGCCTAAATTACATTTCTAATTCCCAAATATACAGTCCCTGAGGCACAATGTATCCTGTGACAGAGAGAAGAAAGGGCGGGAGGCTTGTTGTAATGAGGAAGTGTTTGACATTGAGAGATTAACCATTATGCTCTTGATGACTCTTGGACCCCGTCCAAGCCTGGTTAAGCCTGTGAGCCTCCTGGCCTGGATAATGCTATCAAGTCAAGTTAAGACCAAAGTTATCCACTCTACACAGCAGGATAGCACATTTTGGAATAGTGCAGTTATGCACATTTTGTGGAGAAATGGAATAAATTTCAGATTTGTGTAATAAAAGTGCCATTTCCTGTTAAGACAAGAGATTAAAATGATACAAGTAATTCTGGACAGGAGAAAAGTAATTTCATGAGAACCTTCTGCTGAGAGGATATTTTTCTACTTTTGCATCGAGGGCTGCGTGAGCAAAAGCTATTCGTGCCAAAGTGGCCATCTTGTTGTGCATAAATTAATAGCAGAGAGATTGTTTCTCAACCTCTTCCAATGGTGACACAGCCTGACTTGAAGATGCCAGCAATGCTCAATGGTCGCTCACCTCCGGGGAATCCATCCCAGAGCTCCAGTCTGTCGTAGCGGCAGAAAACACCAGCAGGGGGCGTCAGGTCCGGCTCCAGCTCAAAGCTCTCGAACTCCAGAATGATCTCGGACTTCTTGGGGGCAAAGATCATGAACGTGCAGTCCAGGTTGTTGGGGTATTTCTCTGGAAAGCCCGGCGACTTTATGACGCCGCTGTTGGAGGTGAAGTTTCTGGAGCACTCAGGACCTGCAAGGAAAGGCAGGAAATTGGACATGAGATGACACTTGAGAAGATGAGGAGATGACCCTTTTGCATGACTGCTAACTGGTCTGTTGTGGATGTCCTTGTTTGGAGGATACTGAGAAGTCGTGCCTTCCAGCTGGTCTATACGGAATGGAGGAGAGTTTATGGTCCATGTAGAGACCACCTTCAGAGCTTTTCCACTGGAGGCTACATCTGGGTCTCTCATCGCTCTGATTTTCATTTTTGCTTTTGTTATTTTTCCTTCTGGTCATAAATATCCCACATCTTCATCATTTTGTGCGAACTAAATCAGAAACTCCTGGAAAATCTGGATTTTGAGAGTGAACATTAGTGAAAGGCTTCAATCACCAAAATCAAGGAAGGATGAATAAACGGCTTGATTTATTCAGCAGAAATGTCTTTCCCACCTACACACACACACACACACACACACACACACCATCATCAAAATTGCAGATTATTTGATGGAAGCTGAGGGAAATAATTGTGTATCCGTGTGCACGCACAATTCAACGCACAGTTTTGCAGGAGGGAAAGTCCAAACATTTACTCACAGCACCCTATAGAGATGCATTTCAGTGGATGAACAGCACACATTTCCCATGTTAGTCGCCCCTCAGTGCATGATGGGAGTAAGATCATGATTTAAGGATGAGTGACGTGATTATAGAAAATGATGCTAAGCGCTCCAGAAAGCATTTGTGAGGAGAGCGACAGAAAGATACATTGAGATATGTTGCCTACATACTCCATCTAATGGAGGGCCAGCGTTTTACCATGCTTCACACAAATCCACACACATCAGAGGGAAAAAAAGAGGTCTACTGTCATCTAGGGCAATTATTTTAAACCATTATTCGCCAAAATGTGCCCAGGATAATGCAATTTTCATACTAGTCTGACAGCTGGGCGCAGGTGGAGCCAATCAAAGCCAAAATTGCAGGGAGTTTATCGCTAGATAAAGCCTCTGTGCTGCAATCATTTAAGGTTTAAATAAATGTGGCAAACTGCTTTTCCCCCATTGTTACTCAAGCATCTTGCTGGGCCTCTAATTCGAGACTTCAGACCGTCCACTCGTGGATTGACTGTGCAGTTGCAGGAGAGGCGTGTTGATTTTCCAAGCTGAAAGCCACAGCAAGGAAAGTTTGGACTCTGAAGGGAGCTGACATTTAGCGAAACAGCTAAAGTGTGGCTTTCGAGAACAGTAGGCGCCATTAATTTCACAGCTTCCCTTCGTATTTACTCACAGATAATAGAGATATTTTGTTTTAGAGCGGGCGCTCTCACCGGGATGAAAGTGCTGCCGGATGCTGGGTTTTCGCATTTTACCTTTGCTGCACTTGGAAGAAACGTCAGACACATTGGAAGTAAAGTATAAATGTGAGCCACTGAGTGACTGCTGCTGCCCCCCCCCCCCCCCCCACAAAAAGTCAACGTGTTGAATTTTCTGTGGATATTGACTCAAAAATTCTCCATCCATTTCATGACCCTTATCTCGGCTCAGCAGTTGACCAGAACGGATTTGCTCATTTGGTAAAGGCTCACTCTGGCTACTTGCCAAGATCCAGGCCCTAGACCGGCACCGGAAGCAAATTATGCAGGAGTTTTATTTTGTCAGTATGAAGTTTGAATTATATGAGTTTTTTTAACATTAATATGTGAAATGTTGGGCTTCGTTAACTGTATCCAAGCCAAGGTGAAAGTCTCCAGCTGTCACCTTGTGCATGACAGGAAAAAGACAGAGTGAGCACATTGCAACAATCTAGAGAGAGAGGGGGGGGTGCGACACGCGGCGATAGAAGTCACGCTCGTCTGTGGCAGCATCCGTCTGCACAGCGTGTGTGTGTGAACGCGTCTCTGCGTACCAGGAGCTCGAGGGAGACAAATAGACCCCGCTGTCAGCCAAATGCCAGCTCATCGCCCCCGACTCGCTCCCTGCCCCTCGCTCGCTCTGCCAGAGCAGCTGTTAATGCCTTTTCAGATGTCCTGCAGATTCATCGCCTCGATGGGACGAGGGGTTAAAGGTCGTGCGTCAGGTGAGGCTGACGGGGAGAAACACGCCCACCGTGCTGTTCGATTACGAGACAGAGCGACACACGGCGGTCGTCTAACCGGCCCGTTCAAACAAACAAGCTGAATAACGGCAGGAAGTTTGGATTTACAACAGAGACTAATGGATTCCGCTGTTTAGATTGAACCCTCCTCCTCTGGACCGGCGAGTAAACAGACGTCGCTGTGTGATTGCAGCTTGTTTAAAAAAGGATCAGATTCTATTTAATGGAGATTTGATTTCAACTCTACAAGTGTCAGGCATCAGGCACACACATACATTGAATAAATATGGCTCCATCGTATTGGAAGTCGGTTCCTTTGATGACTTGTCCTCTATTGCTGTAAGTGCTGAACGCCGGCTCGGGTCTGAGCGTTCATCATTAAAACAACATTGTGCCAAGGAGCAGGCTTTAAATATGTCAGCCTCGTGCTATGTTCGGTTTTAAATCTGTCTCTCCTGCTTCACGTATATCGCTCGCTCTAATTTTCCATCTCGTGCTCTCCTTAGCGAGGGGGGGGGGGGGGGTGCTGGAGTTGTTGTTCTTGGACTGGTGAGTAAATCACCACTATTTATGTTCCATGCTGGCTCTCTGGCTGATCATTACCCCGGTTCACAACCCCCCCACCCCCACTCTTACCTCCCCTTCAGTCTGTCGTCAAGCAGGCTTAATCGTTGGTGGAGAATTAACCCTTTCAGCACTACATCACGCATTAACCCGAGCCCCCCCACCCCGTAGGGTGCCGGTCATTGAAACAGATGGAACTGTAGGTTCACATTTAACCTGCATGCACCCTGAGGCACTGCTCTGCTGATGCAGTATTTAGTGCCTTAACTGTGACCGTGGTGTCGCCTCCCCCCCCCCCCCCCCCCCCCGTCCGGTGAGGAACGACACAGTGGTGATGGGACGGAGACAGGGGCAGAGTCTTCCTCCGGCTGCGATGTGTTGTCTTAAATTTCCATGAGGGCCGTCTGTGTGTGTGTGTGTGATGACAGTATGTCTCCGTGCCAGATGTGACCTATGCCATCAGGGTGTGCCATCCATTAAGACCCCCAATTAGGCCCCACCCAACACACACACACACACACACACACACACACACAGTCCTTGTATATGTTTTCACAGGTGTGAGCTATGCCTAAATGCACACACGTTTAGTGTAAAGGCGAACATGGCGGCCTCCCTCCAGTCATCTTTATCATTTCACTTTTGTAAGAGTGAAAAGACAAAGAAGGATTTAACCCCCGCCTCCTCAAACACTTCAATGGGCTCTAATTGACGTGACTCTAATCAAATAGCTCCATTTTGCCTTTGAGCTCCAATATTTCGCACGTCCCCCCCCCCCCCCCCCCCCCCCCCGAGAGTCTTCCTTTGCTGTCTCTTGCCAGACATCAGCTGGTGGAACGAGGCTGCCAATTTGCAAGGCTATAAAATAAATAGCTCATGCTAATTAAGATGGCTGGATTGGATTGAGAAGTGGAGGGGAGGATAGTCTGAGCTGCAAAACAACCTGTTCCTCTTCCATTTAGACACTTTGCAGGCTCCTGATGATGAAGGCCAGGGCTGCAGATGCCATCGTGTCAATGTGTGTGCACATAGTCCGTGGCTTAAGTGGGCGATCCCACATGTATAAACACACTCACACAAGATGGTATATGATCCCCGTGTGGAATTCCTATATGTTTGCCTTGTGGGTGCATTTATCTTTCACGCGGCCTTGACTTTATTTAACCCTTGATGGAAGGCAGTACTAATCCCAAAGGTCGACTTCAGTGACCTCGAGGCCCGTCATCACAGCCATAAACATCCTGCATTCTTTGCATTTGTCTTCATTGAGATGCAAACGAGTGAGCCCCGCATTCCTCCATGCCATTATCAGAGCATCTGTTCATCATCATTAATGCTACATGTGTTAGCCAACACAATGTTTTCCCAGCTAACTCCCTGCTTGTTGATAAGCCACACTAATCAGATGGTGTTGAAGCTCTCTCTCTCTCCCTCCCTCTCTCTCTCTAACAAACAACACTGCTAATTGATCTCAGAGCCCTTCTGTTGGCAGCAGCCAGCACCACAGCAGTCAAAACACGGGACGAAACCAAAGCATAACCGAGTGTGAATCCACGGATGCTATTCTCATCGTCTCCTCCTGTGAGGGGGGGGGGGCTCTAAATCCCAGTGAGAACATTCTGCATGGGGGTTACTCTGTAGACATTAAGATCCTTGCAGCCCCCCAAGCCCCGATTCCTCCTTGGAGTTCATAACCAAACACGTGTTCTAGATTCTTTGCAACATTCTATCTTTACTAAGATCAAGATTTCTTGCTAGATATTTTTCCACCAGCAGCTTCATCTCATTTCAGCTCTGGACATCCAAGCGAGCCTCATTTATAATCAGATGAGCCTGCCATAGATTTAAGCGGCCTATTGAGGGGACGTACGGAGCGAGTGTGTGCAGATGAGTTTGCGTATGTCGGGGCGGAGCGTCCCTCTGATCATCTAAATGGACCCACACTCCGCCAGATGCTCCGTTGTGATGGTGACACGTAGAAGTATCGACACACACACAAACACACTAGCCCAGATTAAAAGAAAGGAGGGCCCTTGCAGCACCATCCATCATGTCTTGGAGGTCATGAAGGAGGCGCGTGCTATAGACTGCTGCTGAGGTTAATTAATGAAAGTGGACTTTCTACCACCTGTCAGCCGCCGGGTCACGCTCCAGCTATGTGCTGTCCTCCTTCAGTCCAAACAAAGGGAGGCGGCTAACCCACAGGAAACTCTCCCTCTTGTTATACAGACAGTGAGGATATTTGTGCTTTATACACGATTCTAGAATACATTTTGTTTTTTGTAGATTTTACAATGACAGGATACCACCACAGATAAATCAGTGGTTGTAATAACAGGTTTATAACCATGCCATAACTCGTCATCTGACAAACAAATGCTTGAAATGACATTTGTTGAATAAATGTTGAATAAATTATGTTCTTGCTTATTGTACAACAATTAAAAAAATTAAAACAATTAGGGCGCATATGGAAATATGATTTTGAATCGAGCATATTGGGTGCCATATTGCGATTGCATGATTTAATGCTTCAGCGCCTTCACTAAATCCCAAACAAACCATGAAATTAGATGTTCTTTTTTTCTTGATAAAGACAAATCACATTGATATCCCCCCCCCCCCCCGATCTTAAACCGTGGAGTTAGTAACTACTTTATGGCTAGCCATTTATTAAACGTGAAGAAATCTGCAGATTATATCGGGCTACTTGTGCAATAAATAGAAGAGGACCATGACAAATCAAAGCTGTTGGGTTGACGCTTTCACAGGGATGAAAATCTGCTGGATTGCGCCGATCAGGAGGGAAAAGCTGTTCAAAAATGGCAAATGACTGTTTTACAATGAAAGTTGTGTGTTGTTGTTGTTTTTCTGGAATGGCAGATGGGAGGAGTAAAATACCTATTAACAAGAAAAACAGCCACTTAAGGTCATTTAGATCTCATCTCATCTGGAATTCAACGACTGGTCCAGAACAGCGACTAAATGATCCTTAAGATGAAGTTTTATTAAACGCAGTTTAATTAGAAATGTGGCTCTGACCCTTGGGGATGCGGTATTGTGCCTGGAGTGTTTTCATCTTGGAATAATCATTTAATAAAACGGTATCATGGAAAACACGTACAGCATTAATACCGTGTGTGTCATGCTCGGAAATACTTCATATATTTAATGGGTATTAGGCCACCCACCTGTTTTGAAGATCTCATATCGGATGGAGAATCCGGCTCCGTGTGTCTCGTAGTCCGACACAAACTTGATAAAGAGCTGGTTTCCAGATGAGACGACCGGAGAGGGAGCGATCTTCCCACAGTACTTCCCCACAAGCTGACCGCTCTCGTCCACGCCGTCTCGCACCTCCACATAGTCGTACCTGAACACAAGAAGAGAAAGGGAAGCGGTGTTAGCCATGCTGAAGCAAACCTTTTGTTTGTTTGTTTGTTTGAGGTTAAATCTACTTTTAGTCATTCATGGTTTGCTCTTTTTTTTCTGCGTTCTTGCAGAAGTTAAATTATGCTCGTTCCCATTAAACATTTATACTCAGAGGATCCTATAAACACGGCACAACGCAGCAGATTGTGCAGGTAATGCCGGTAATGTAGTGGAAATGAAACACAGTGTTCTAATGAGTTTTCAGGTCAAAACTCACAGAACAGGTGAACAGGCTATGCTTTCATTATATCATGCACCCTGTAGAGGATTTGATCCTCCCAGCAGCACTGAGGCCATGCATATACCTGTATCACCGTTTTTAACTACCAAGCTTCATCTGACCAGTGCTTATCTGTTGTGTGTGAGTGCGTGCACACCTGTAAGATAATATAAAATGATGTGTTAAAGTATTAATATATCGGTGTCTGGCTTTAACCGGTGTGCAGAAAGAGCAGATGTTAAAGCTGACTAAAAGCACGTCACATTCAAATGGAATTCCAAACCCGTGGCTACTGAAGGCAGCAGCCGCCTGGCGTAATTGTGTCAGCTTAGAGTTTAGGAGCAGAGGAGGAAAACAGGAGCCATGATGCTCGCACACATGGAATCCGCCGTGCGAGACTTCAGCGATTAGAGGAGAAATTACACCGGCTTGCCGAGCAGGGTGGTCGAAATAGCCCCTGGTTATCAGGGTGTGTTCATGCGCTTGTTCGAAGGGCACGTTAAATACATTTGAGTTGTGGTTTTCACTCCAGGTTTCCTTGTGCGAGTTTATATGACTTGCTCAGCTGACTTTTCCACGCTGTGTTTTGGGGAGTGCCGCTCCCTATGGCAGTTTTCAGTTCAGGTTTGCCACAGCTCTTAATTGCCCACAACGCATGCTCCAGAGAAACTTTCAACTTAGTGGGAAAGTTGGAATTTATTCCTGCCCAAACCTCGATGGCCTGCCGTGACGGTCCTCCATCTTCATCAGGGACCAAGTGAAAACAACAACAACAACAGCTGGCACACAGTAAACAGGAAATGTAAGTATAATGTGCAGCATGTCAGAAAATATAGTGGCCTCTGGGCAATGTGAGCGATTTCATAGTTTTACTTGATTCCCAAATTGCAATCAAACATCCCGCCTCTTGAGAGATGGCGAATTCACTAGATGCTTAGGAGTTCGCCCAAAAGGTGATTTATACTCTGAATGATGGACTCAGGGTGGGCCTGGACCCACGGGTGGGTCCTGACATGCATCCAAGCACACTTCCATCTGCAAACTGGGTTTCCTTCACATTTGTTAAGAATACAGCGAGAGGAAGTATACAGTTAAAGCTGGACAGAAGGAGGAGGTTTGGTGGACGGATGGCTCCACTTGTCTTTGGGCCCTCATGGAGTGATCCGAGGTGATGTGGAGCCGTCAGCGCGGACCAAGTGCCGAACCTCATTCTCCTCCGCTCTAAATTTGAGCCGTGTTGGTTAAGGCTGTGCTGGCGGGACAGACAGTCGCTGCTGTAGGCCCTGATAGACCTTCACTCTTCACAGCTGTTATCGGGGATCCAAGCTTTTTTTATTTTTTTTATTTTGGAGCTCAGTTCTCCTTTTCCTGCTTAAGCCGTTTGGCCTCTTTCATTTCTTCGGTGCTTTCAAACCAGGTCTTCTCTCTCCCCCCTCATCGGGCCACCAACTGTGGCAAACATGCCCAGCTTCACTAACACAACGACCCCTTTGTTTTAACCACCTTATCAGCTGCACCGAGGTAGGAAATGCTCGTATCACATGGTGCTCACAATGTTGCCTCCTCCTAACATTCACTTTGCTGCTAAATGGGACTCCTTATTTATCTTAATGAGTTTCCCTGGAGCAAGCATCAGTTCTTTGTGTGGTCATGTCTTAGTTTATTCACTAAAGTGACAAAGGGCATTCTTTTTTTTGTGACGAAAATTAACATTTGAATAACAATGGATGAATGTTTGAGTTTCATAAAATGGTATAATTGTTTTTACTGAAAGTATCTGCTTCATTCAGATATTTCCTTTAAAAGTTTCCACTCCTGCTGAAATTGGAATAAAGTGTCCATCCACATAAATTAAAAGATGATGCCTCTCCTCTCCTCTCCTCAAGCTGTTTTTCTCCTGTTTCTGCTGTGCTCTATCAGCTGACGTATAATTCACCTCCGAGCCTCTGTCTCTGCAGCTATCCAACTGCCAATAGCTGAGCGTTGCCAGACGCCGAAAAACATTGATGCTGAGATGCATCACTGAGATGGAGGAGGAGAGGAGAGGCATGCTGCAGCACGCCTCGAGGAGCTGAGCAAGTGTTTGCGCGTGTGAGGTTTGGCTGTTTCTGCACACTTGAACTAGTAAAGCAGTATGCACATCATGCACAGTAACACATACTATAAATTGATTCCAACTAACCAATGTTTTCATTTCAACTTCCCTCACAAAGCCCTCATGCACCATCCAAACAAGAGAAATCTGTATTTTCCTTGCTCACACCTCTCCAAAACCTGTTTGCTGCATTTACTCTCCCACAGTCGCCTCTGTGGGAGAGAGGATACGGAGACTATGTCGTGGCGGCGGCGGCCCTCACTGGGCTCTACGACAAAATAAAGAGCATGCATGGGGGATATATTTCCATTCAGGTGCTTGTCATCAGGGAGACATCACGAGAAACACTTGGTGGGGCAGTTTAAAGCCTCCGAGAGTTTCTGCTGTCGCCAAGTCTGTTAAGAGCAACTCAATTGGTCTGAACGCCCGTGCAGTCGTCTTTCTGAGAGTTTCTAAGGAAGACAAGGGACCACTTACAACCTCCATTTAGGATCATAAAAGGCAAACATGATCATAAGCTACTTCTAAGCTCCTGCTTTGGGGGGGTTTGCCTCTTCTCTACTTCCTGACCTGGTGTGTGTGATGTTCTGCTGCGTCGCTGCTGGTGTTTTTGCTGTTCTTATTCCCCATGACAACACAATGCAGTTGAGTCATACACCTATTTATCTGTCTGGTGTGCTTTGGATCTGGGCGGGCCCGTCAGCACAACACAACACACACACACACACACACTGAGAGCTGCCTACCACAGTCCTAATCGTGAAAATGGTTTACCAATCCAATGGGGAAATTAAAGAGAAAAAAGGAGGGGGTAGGGGGGGGCGATTGAATGTAATTCTCAACGACCTTCGCTTCACCGACTCAAATGTATTAGCCTGCCTCCTTTCTTCAGGCTCAGAGAGAAAGCAATCCGCTCGTGTCAAACAAGAACATTAGCCCTCCTTGCAAAGCCAAAGAGAAGGCGACAAACCGCCAGTCTCACAATAGAGCAGTTATATTGCCTGAAGCTTTCCCATGGAAATAATCTTTCCTCCCTCAATAAATGTCTGCTTGATATGGTTATACAGAAACAATACAATCAGAGGCAATGAAATAATGCTGTGACAGACTGCAAGAGCCTCGTCAATTGGAGCGATTTCTTAATCAGACCATTTATAAGCTCAAGAATGCCATGGGAACCCCCCCCCCCCCCCCAGAACAAGACTGCCCTTTCTTTGTGTGTGTGTTACTCCTCTGGCTTCAGCAGTGCGGAGAACAAATGCCTTGGCAATTTCCTCTGACGTTTCTCTTTCTGCTGCTGTCACAGTATGACTTGCTGTTGCATGAAAACATGTCACCAACAGCACGTCAAAACATCTGCGGATAACACGAGTGGAAAGGCCTAGCCACAGACGAGGGGACAGCTCTTTGAAAAACTGCAAAAAAAAACATTGGCCCAAATGAGCCTCGGCTAACAAACTGTCACCTGGGGCAACAAAAAAAAGAAGGAAAAGAAGCACCATCATCGTTTGTGGAAGGAGGCACAAGACAAGCTGATCTCAGACTTAGTTTTCAACGTGCCTGCAGGGGACATACCTCGATGAAATAAAACGGTCTCTCTTTCTCTGCTTCTCCATCCCACACTGCTTCCCCTCTTACATGTGTCATTCATTAACCCATACTAAAATAACTGCTCCCCTACTTCCAGCTGTAACGATCCCCTCATCCGATTTCCTGGACAGACAAGGAAATAAGAAGAAGAAGGAAAAAAAGGCTGTACATGTTAATGTTCTCAGACGAAGGCATTAGCCGTAATTGACTCTGGAACATTAAGATTTTCATTGAAGGTCAAGATCCCATTGTAGTAAAAAAAAAAAAGGAAGCTTTACCACGGCGGGTATTAAAGAAAGAAAGAAAGAAACGAGTGTAAGCCTTTATTCTCTCCGCTGGTGTCTCTAGTTCTGAATCTGCAGGAAATGAATGCGGGAGTTGAAGGCCTCTGAAGGCACTCAGCAGAATGGACCCAACCAATCAGCCATGATGGGCTCAGAAGCGGCTCCTTGTCGGTGATGGGAGAATGGCCTGATTGCTTTCCTCACCACATGGATGGATGGATGAAAAGGAAAAGATGGACCGTTCATCTGTACTCATCCAACGGGCATCGCTCGTCGTCATTGCCAAACATTTAGACCGCACATTTTTTTAGACACCTATAGGCTGTCTGATTTTATGATGTCCTCCTCAGAGCCAAACCAAAGCCTCGAAGTCGCTTTCCTGAAGAGCGAATTGTCATTAGCATTGATGGATTCAGCGCGCCTCTCTCCATTAGCTTTCCTAATTACGCTGTCGAGAGATCTGCTGTTGCCAACAATCAAATTAATGAATTTGGCTATTTAGACTCAATTATGGCACCCCTCCTCCGTTTTTGCAACACACACAATAATCCTTTATTCAGAAATATGAGCTCAGAAATCTGTCCCACTGGGGGAGAGGGGAGTGGGGAGGGGGGTCCTTTCTGCTCAGCACAGAGTGGGCTCACATATACTGTGATCTAGACAGGGAGCCGGCTGCAGACAAGCAGGGCTAATAAAAGTGACCACAAAAGCTGCCACTGTTTGCAGGCTTTCTAATCCCCCCCCCATGTTCACCTCATGTGAGACCTACTGCACTCTGAACTCCGGCGATGGTAAAGTATGTCAGCTGACTTGCTTTCTATTCCCACGGGGGTGTTTGTGACATGCCCGCAGGGCTGAACCGAGACCGGGTATGCTTTCAAACATTCTATTTGCATATTTAAAAATTCCCAAGGAAAAAACACAAGCCGAAGCCTGGCAAACAGGTCAAAAATAACACGACGGCAGAAATGTGAATATACATCCTTCTTTCAAACCAATGAAGAGTATAATTGCCCCAACGATGCCATCAAATTAAAAACCTTTAATAACTTTTTACCCTAAATAAATACTTAACATTTGCTGTGGAATTCTAAGCATCAAACAGTAATTTCACAGTGAAGGCAGTACGGTTGTTGCAGCCATGAAGGATTTCCATTTCCAAACTTTGTGACTCAAACATGGGTTTGCCCATGGCAAAAAAGGAAATACACATTTAACACTCTGTCCTTGTGAGCTTCGGAAATGCAATGTCTTGGCGCATACGGCAGCACTCTCTGAGAATCTTAGTGTGCAGTAATTCATATTCATATGTGAATGTATGCTTTGCAAATGAAGCAGCCAAGCCCTTGGGTACATTTCTAGAAAGCACTGCATAGAGATAAAACCACAGTGTAGTAATGCCTTCATGATACCAAGCTTTTACGCAGCTTGGCAGTCAAGCTCAGTGGTACAAGTTGCAAAGAATCAAAAAGGAAAAGCTGGAAATTGGCCAAAAAAAATAAAGAAATAAATACAAAGAAATACTGCAAGCAAAGACGATAGGAAGAATGAAAACACCTGCACCTTTTAACAAAAATGAACAAAAAAAGAGAGGCGCTCGAGCCCATTTCTGGGGCCATTACAGGAGGGAATGGCTTCCATTTGTCCCACCTTGACATTTGAAAGGATCTCTGATTACACAGGAGAAAGGGGCAGGGAGAGGTGAGAGAAGAGCGAGTCCTCGGCAGGAGTCTGTGGCTCGGCTCGGGTGATACACCGGCGTTACGACAATGAGAAGCCAAGGGTAAAAATAACAGGGCACGGGGAGAAAGGGCGAGGATGCCTTCATGTCTATTTTAAATGTTCTATCCTCGACTTAGCCCCCGCCCCCCCGAGAAAACCAACAGGGGCAACTATATGGAGACTCCCTGCAAGGAGGCAGATAGCACAGAGCTGCCTCGTCTCAACCTGCTGCATAATGAAGATGTAAAGACCCGTAACCCCCGGTTTAGTCCACAATGTATCTCCCCACAGGGATCCAAATATACACAGGCTGGGATTGGAGGTACATTATTTGGGTCGACACCTGCATGATTTGAGAGTGGAACGCATGTGCAGGATTCCAGACTCCGGTGTAATCTTTATAAATACAGCCTGCCGGCTCCTTTCCTATCGCCAGAAGACACATTTGCTATTTGAGAACCAAGGGCAGTAGAAGACAACGTAAATGAATCCATTCGATGTTAAAATAAAATATTTCATATTCCAGGTTTCATGTTTACATCGCGGCCAATCAAATGTGGTTCTCTGTTCTTTGAACTGATTTTGACAACTTGATTGAGTTAACTATCAGAAGAAAGAAAGATTATGACATGAGTGAGG
Organism: Brachionichthys hirsutus; assembly: GCF_040956055.1. Taxonomy (NCBI): domain Eukaryota; kingdom Metazoa; phylum Chordata; class Actinopteri; order Lophiiformes; family Brachionichthyidae; genus Brachionichthys; species Brachionichthys hirsutus. Next base: position 4,116,169 of record NC_090910.1, on the reverse strand, counting down.
AGGATCCAAGAGGAGCATCCATTTATTCTGGCTATGGCACAGATAGGTGACGCTTCCAGGTGACAAGCTATTACTGGATGCCCTGCTAGTGAGTACATGTGTAAGCAAGAAGAAACATGCAGGACACGTGGAGATAATTGTATTCTGGTGACCTACTGAACTTTATATGGCACCTCATAGCAGAATGAGTGCTACATAACTTCTCATTTTATTGGCTGATAATGGAAGACATGCTCTGCTCTCCCCAAAAAACAAAGCACCATATGCAAAGGCAATCATCTATCTGTTTCTGATGCTGTCGGGAGCCAGCCCCCCCCCCCCCCCCTAATGAGCCGCGTGCACGAGGAGCGTGCCGCAGGAGAAGGAGAAGAGCGGAGGAGGGGAGATGAGGCTGAGGTCAGCTAGAGGTGAAGCGTTTTGGGTGCTTTTCAAATCTCCTCACGTCCACAATGGGCAGGAAGCAAGGGAGAGTGTGGGACGGTGGCATTGGTGGGTGAAGGGGAAACAGACTGGCGAGGCTGATAGAGCCGAGTGCGAAGGCATGCAAGTTGACGTGCTGATAGCGGGAGCTCAGGAACAAAAGAGTGAAACGCTGCGAGTCGCTGATAGAGGTGGCTGATGGGTAACAGGTGCCGACACAAAGCAAGCCAAAAGCTTCGCTCTCTCTCTCTCTCTCGCTCTCTCTTTGACATTCTTCATCATGGCTTCATAATGGCTGGTAGGCTCTAGGGCAATGGCAGCCATAAAGGCACTGGGAATGATTCAATTACGCCCCATCCGTCGCCTCCAGCCGTCTTTCTCTTCTCCATCTCTCCTCTGTCCTCCCGACAATGTGCAGATGTCCGGAGGGTTTGGGGTCAGGGAGCAGTCCAGGCTGGGACCCCCCTCCCCTCTACTGACCCAGTCACACTTGTAGCCACTTGGTCAGGGGCAGCCGGAGACCAACCGGAGTGAGGACTCCCCTGTTTACAATACAGATAAACAGCAGCCACAGTCGACCTTTAAACTACACAATATCCTTGAGACAGGACAATCTATCTCTCGCTCGAACAGGAAGAGGAAGAGGAAGAGGGATGGAGATTAAAAAATAAATAAAAAAGAGAAAAGGTTTTTTTTGTTCGTTTTTTTAAGCTTGTCCAACATGTCATGTCATGTCGCCCAGATGAGTCGGTGCCAGATTTTCGTTCAATGTTGATCAGACCTTGTACAGGACATGAATTCTTTAAAACGGCATCCTCTATTTCTTTGTGACTACTACCGGCACATTGTTCACGCTGTATGCAACGAATTCGGATGATGCAGCACTTTGGAAGTAAACCGAGCGATGGGGGGGGGTCATGAAAAAAGGCGAATGTCTTCCGTGGTGCAGGGAGGACAGGTTGAATGCCTGATATTACATCTCAGGGCCACACCTTGCCAGCTTTTGGAGGGCGAAGTGACTCTTCCATTTACTGGCCCCACAATCAGACTTTCCTGCCAACTTGGAGGCTGTCTGTCCATTGCCATCATTTCCCTCTTTGCCTATTGTGAAGTCCTCTGGGGGGTTGTATAAGCATGGGTGAGGCAGAGTGGCCCACTTGTCACTTAAGCCAGAGTAGGGATGGGTCATCAGGAAATGTTGGACTGATGCCACAGGTATAGGCCACTGATAAATGCCTACTGTGATTAAGCCACACAGTAGGATTACTTACTGTCCCATTAAAATAATACATTTACTGCAATCTCTAACAGAAGAAGCAAGGCTGTGAGAAAAATAAATAAATGTGGCGGCTAAGGCAATGAAAAAGAAAATCTGAATGTTGCCAATTTAGCGAAGAGAGATCAAGCGAAGAGCAAATCAGACTCAATCAGAGAGCAGTGGGGTACCAAACCATCAATCACCGTCTGCTTGCCGCTCTAGTCGGATCACGCCGGGCTGAGTGGCCAGCCTGCTGTGCGAAAACACGTTGACCGAAAATGACCCCAGGATCTGAGACCCAGACAGGATGGGTTTTACTTCCTACCTACCGACCCTCTCGTCCACTGCAAACAAACTTTGCTCCAGCCAGAGACCCAAGAGGGACTCGCTTGATTGTTTAAATAAAGGACTTGTGCTTACTGAGCACCCCACCGACCCCCAACCTGCCAGCCCTTGAGTATCTGTAAGCACTGAGGCGTTGGGGCAACAAACATGCCACCTAGGACCATGGCCACATCAATCAAAATCACAGACTCCAACATGTCTGACAAGCTTGGGCGTCCAGAACTCCGTCATCAATTCAAGCAAACCGCCTCGTCTCTTCCCTTTCTCCTCTGGGATGGCTGGAGAAGTAAATACATCTATATGTATATGCAAAATCACGGTTGGATTAATGACACGTGCACGCTGGGCCATTTTTCTTCTCATCCTCGTGCAAATATTAGTGAATCAGAATCACTCTAAATTGACAGGCCAATGCCCACAATCTGAAGTCTGCAATACCAGGCCCACATTTCTCCATAAAAAAGGGACATCCATTCGATGCACCTTAAGGAGATCGGCGTAGAGGTTTGAGGCCGTGAGAGACAACCCCAAAAATCCAAAAAAGACATTTCACAACAGTAGAAAATTAAAGTCATCCCTTCAAAGGTGGAGGCCACAACAACCACAAACAATAAAGACACCCGGGCTTCGATCACAGGGACTGTCAATGCAGTGGCACCTGAGGGCCACACTGAGGCGCTGCTTTTCACTGTTCATTGAACAGTCAAAGTTGTTTTTTTTTTACTTACATGCGCATATTATTTAGCGTAAATGAAGCATTAAATTGAAGAATCAAGGACTGCAAGTACATGGTGCCCATTTTGTTTTTTTAGATTTTAAGTTTTTAGGGCGCAGATCCTTTATTATTTGTGCGTCCGCATGGTCTGAGGAATTTGTTCACAGAATAAGAACAAATTCAAGCAAGAACATGTTGATGAATCACATGTTTGTGTGTAAAACGTTCGTGCGCACGATTCAAGCACGCACTGTGTGTGAGTGAGGCCTATTGGGTGGTAAAAATCCATCTTTGGTCTCATGGGAAGCCCAGCCCCCCCCACCCCCACATATTATGAACACAAATTATTCAATCACCCTCCCGTGACCTTTTTTGGCAGCATCCACACAGTCTTGTGAACTGAAAAAAATCTGCATTTGATGAAGAGCAAAAAAAAAAAAAGGCAATAGATGAAAATCTGTTGCTAGTTATATTAAATAAAGAAGAAACATACTTGTTGCCAGCTAGTCTTTGAAAAGATTTAATTAAATTATAGCCTTTTCACTGGAGGAAAAATGACCATGATGCTTTTTTTTTTACAGTCTTTTGAAAAAGGCTCTCAATTCAGTCTTTTCTAGCATTCTGCTTTAGATGTGACGCACAACTGTGCAGCTCCATTCAACAAAGCATGTTTTCCTTATAGGGGAGTGTGTATTGGTATTTGTTCGGGGAAGAAAAAAGAAATAATTCGCCGGATATGTGCCAGAAACAGCTTAGTGGCCCTCAGACTGGCAAACATGAGTCACCAAGTCACACATTTAGATGAAAAACACAACAGGCTGATTCGTGAGACTGTCACAAAAAACAAGACCGAGGCTTGTAAAACGGTGGTTTATTTATGAGCACGGGCCTGGCCGTCTCTCGTCTCTCCCTCTCCCTCCCTTGTTCATGCTTTTCCTACTTCCCCGCTGCGAGGCGGACCTCCCTCCCGCTGTGAGGCAGAGTGGCTCGGCTCGCAGGTTGTCATTGGGTGAATCAAAGTGGTGACAGAGCAGCGGGGAGGATGGCAGATGCCATGGCCAGAAAGCTTTTCAATCAGGCTGCCCTTCCGAGCCTCGGCCAAGGTCAAATGTTCACCGGTGAAAGGGGGGCGGGGGGGGGGGGGCCCTCATGTAGACATCCAGACAAACATGTTCACAGACGTGCTTTAATCCCGCTCATTAACCTTCCAAGTTTAAGAGAAATACATTAAAACAAGAGGAATGAGAGCAGAAGCTCTCTGAAGCGACGTCTCTGGCTGCCGTCCTCTCCTTTCTGCCCCGTGGTTAATTAACAAGGTGAAAACTCAACATCCGTCAAGGCGGCGGCGGCAAAGGCTTCCGTTTGTGTCGAATGGCTCACCTTCACTAACGGTTTCATTTTGCAGAGAGCAAATGTGGCAACCTATTATTTAAATAGAACTTGAAAATGCAGAGCGCTCATCTCTGGAAGCTTTGCCACTCGTGGTGAAATAAGGTTTTGGTACAATCGGCAGCGCAAACACGACATATGCAAAGTGCATTTCTCCTAGATTCACGCTGGCTTTTCATTGGACACTGGTTCAGTTCATTTCAATGTAATTAGTTTGATTTCTTTTGTTATGAGCCGTGGGAATTTCTTTTTTTTTTGCTGTGGGAAATCACAGGTACATAATTTCACCTACTTATTTGGAACCTGGTAGTTATAAAAGGCGTGGTCCGCCTGCTCACTCTTTTTTTTCCGGTGTCTATTTTGCAGCACCTCTTTGAATTCCAATTGCCCAACTGCTTCTCTGACTGACACACACACACACACACACACACACACACGCACCAACCCACACACACACTGACAACAGAAATAAACATCTGCTAATAGGTCCCATAAGCATCTGAAACAATCCTTGTCACTCCGACGCTGCATCCCCTCGGCCTGCGAGGTCACAGCACTTCCCCTCTTTGAAAGCCTCTCCTGACATGGGCCGGCTGAAAAGAGATTCTTGCTGAGCTCTCGCCTTATTTATTTCCCTCCATGACAACGGCTGATAAACGGTCCCACCGCGCATTTCTCCTTATTTGCCGATGGTTGCCTGACAGAAAGTGAGAGGGGAGTGAGGGGGGGTGGGGGGGTGGACTTAATGAGGAGTTATCACTCATCACTGTGATGTTCTCGCGTGATATCCAGGTGAGTTTGGGAAAGTACGAGTTCCCTAAAGCACATTCCGTCCTCAACTCTCGCTTCCTAGAAACAGGTGGCTGTCTTTGTCGGGACATTTGACCATCAGTGGGATTTCACATCACTAAAGACGGAGCCAACTATAGATCCAGGGTAGGGAAATCCCCCCCTTTGCAAGCTTCTCTTAGTCATCCCTGGAGTCCAGACCTGGTCAGGACTGAGAGGAGGGGCAGGATATCTATTGTAGAAGAGACACAGCCGAGAATGTTTGCCTTCCCAGCAGGCCGAGCAGCTCCACGGGGGCAGCTCCACGGGGGCAGCTCAGCAGGAGATCGGAGTGGAAGGGGCAGAAGGACAGGCAAAAAAAAAGGGGGGGGGGGGGGGACTACAATTAAAAAGAGGAAAAGAGAGCTTTTCCAAGCTTTGAGTTACAGACACCTGAATGCAGGGGGGGGGGGGCTCTTGACGACTTTTGAAGCATGGTGAGGCATAAGGCTTTCACTGACTCTCCCTTCAATCTCCCCCACAAAGAACTGCTTGGGAAGGCATTCCTCAAATATCTCTGCTGCCTAGCACCCCACTAATATACATCTAATCTGACTCCCCCCTCCATCCACTACACAGGCTGTCACAGTGGAATTTCAGTGGAGTCCATAAAAACACCACTCAGACAAAGGGAAAGGCAAAGAAGCGAGGGAGAGCTGAGAGGGAGAGACGGCTTCCTCCTCCCTTTGTAACAAACATTGTTGACTGACTGGCTGCCTGGAAAGGAGTTCAGAATTTTGAAGAATTTTTTTTGTTGTTGTTGTGGTTGTTGTGGCCCAGTCAGCAAATCTGATTTCATCAATGATTCATAATGTTGTCAGCAGCGCGTCATATCCGAAGAAACTCGGTTCTCCTACTTGGAGTCAGCAGGAGAGGGAGAGCTGGCGAGACCAATCTGCAGCTCGAGGTGTGATCAAAAGTGGAAGCGGCTTGTATCCGACTGAACAACAAGGAACATCATCTGACATGCAGATTAAATATACTTGGCTTCAATCTCTCTCACACGAAGCCTGTCTGTCATTTGTTTGGACTCAAATCCCCAGGAAGCCCCATTTTCGATTGGGATGACAGTCAGACGAGCCTGACGGTCCTTATCAGATTGCAGGGAAATGATTGGAAGGGGCGGGCGAAAAAAGCAGATCTATTCCCTCCACCTTTCCCCCACTTGAGTTTGGCTCGCTCGTTCCACTGATTGTCAGAGTCGAATCGACTTGAAATATTTGCTTTGATGCGACCCGTGCCTGCGCCTCAAACTTCATTAGCTGTGCGAGCTTGCGAGGGCGGCGGCCCCTGGAAGTCCACCGCTGTGAAAGTCCACAGCGGTGCGTGAAAGGTAAACACGTCGTGCATTCAGAATGGCAGGGCTCACTTAGTCGCCTTATCTCTGTGATGAAGTGTTTTCTTTCTCCGGCTCTCAGGATACAGGCCTCTGCACTTCCCCAAACAAACCTGTCAAGGCCGGCGCACACGTGCAACGACGCCGACGCGGCCCGGCTCCGCTCGGTTAAAGGCTGTTTTACCTTCTTTTTTTTTTGCGAGCGCCGCTGAGAGTGCTTCTTGTTTGGTTTGCTGATAGCAGTCGTGTTTGGGAACATGTGGTGCATGTGTGTTCCATTTAACCACTAATCAGATTGCAAGGCAGTTCACTGAAGCATGCATTGCAGCCCCCCCCCCCTCCCCCCACCCTCTATGCCAGTGCATCAGATAAGGAGGCCATTCTGACTCTCATCAGTTTCCATTATGTAAGGGCTGATTTGGCGACTGGAATTTGTGACCGCGAGTCTTGATGGCTCCAACACAAATTACACCCAAACACTGTCTCCAGATGCGCAACTATCCCCCCACGTAATCGAGTTACCTCTGCCATGCCGAGTCAGCGATTCAGACCAACAACCCGGCCTCCTGTTACATGATGCCATCATGTTAAAAATAAGAACGCGTTCCATTTGGTGGCCCGTCTTTGGTGGCAAAAGTCAACGGGAAGCAGCACAAAAAGTGGAAAACGCTGTGAAGCGGCACTAAGGTCCCGTGAAAACCCTTTGATAGAACAGAGATTGTGTCCAATTGTAGTCAATAAGACAATAAAGTAGAGGCAACACAAAGATCCTAAACAGCCTTCGTCTGCTCGGAAATATAAACAGCAAATTAATTAGCAAAATCCCAAATTCAGTGACTGTTAAAAATAAAGCATCTGATTTGTAAATGATGCACTGATGGATCAGCGAACTCAGAGCTTCTTCTCCACACAAAAAGAGCTCTTTCTGAAGCCTTGCAGGGCAGGGGCTACATGTTTCTATTTTTTTAAACTGCGTGTGTTTTAGACACAGGAAATTCATTCCTGACTAATTTGATTAGCACGGGCATTGTTACTGCTCCACCCCCCCTCTTCCTGTCCCTTCCTCAGTCGCTCGTTCTCCTGGAGCCTTTTCGACAGTTTAACGGTCGCTCTGGTGCTGAGATCAGACCCCCAAAAAAAGAAGTGTCAAACAAATCCAGCCTTTAAAACACAGCAGCATCCAGCCTGTCATAAATCTCTGACAGCAGTTAAAAAAAAAAAAAAGGTGTGAGTGTGATTGAAATCCGGGATTAAAAAAGCCAAAAGAAGCCCAGGGTCTAGATTTTGGGTGGAGCAGGGATACAGTAACAGGATCCAGTAAAGCCCTGTTCTCTCCCAAGCCCCGCAGCATAAACAAACAGTTGAGACAGAAGCAGGGCAAAAGCACTGACGCACACACACACACATGCACAGACACACACAAGCAATCAGAGTGAGGCAGTCTGCCCGGGCGAAGCTCACCTTTAGGCCATCCACACTGCCACGGGTTCATCACATTACTGCCTGTCTCCGGTTTCATCGGCTTAAACTATCTATCTGCAAAGAGGTTCGCCGCTTGGCCTTTGGATGGATGCAACAGCTCACCGCCGACAAGTCAAATGAGGATCAGAGCCCGACCCGTCTGTGCATGTGTGTATGTGTGTGTGTGTGTGTGTGTGTGGGGGGGGGGGGGGGGGGGGGGCTGACCTTAAAAGGGACATTTTGAATTAAAAACTGAATGAGTCGGATCATTTTCACAAGATTGGCATCAAAAAAGTGACTTCCGTATTAAAATCATCTTTTTTTTAATGTAATTAATTATCATGAGGATAAAATTAAAAAAAAGAAATTAGTCAGTAGCTGATTGTGAACATGGAGCCCCCCCCCCCCCCCCCCAAATGTAAAAATGAACCACAGCTAATAGCCTTTGGTGACTATTCGGGCACTTAGGTCTCCATCAACGCCCGAAACGTACAGCAATTAAATAATTATGATAGGATGACTTCTCTCCACAAAGACGGGAAACGACCGAATGACAGGGGGTGGGGGGGGGGGGCGATAGAGTCCAGCTGACCCGTTCAGCGCCAGGGACACGTCTCAGAGCACCTACAGACGCTAGATGGCGCAGTTTCATGTGCAATATACACGATTAAATAATTATGATAGGACCGAATGACGGGGGGGTATCACACACATTCATTCACAGAACAGCCGTATTATTCTCACAGCGACTCACTTTTATCGTGTTAAATATAAATATACACAAATCTACAGATGCGCAAAGCGTCTCAGTGGGGGTGTTTCCAGATGTGCGGCCTGAAGGTAAAGCAGGTAGATCGAAAGGCTCCAAAGACAGTTTAATTTAATTAATAATACGGAGATGAATTCACTATTATTTAAAGAATTACACAGATAAGAATTATTTTATAAACGTTTTATTCTATAGCTTTGTTACGAACATGTTGTTTAAAATCTAGGCTCCAGGGATAAATCCAGATTAAAAGCGCGACTTTTCTTTCTTTTATTGATGGAGCTTAACGCATCTGTTTCTCATAAACAAGGTCGCTAAATCGTGACGTCACTTACTTGCATTCCCGGTCCTCCAGATCGAAATGAGGGTTGAAGTTGATGAGGATCCTCTGGTGAGGACCAGGCGCAGATATCACCCACGTGCATTTCTGGGACGAGGGGTAAGACAAGGGGTATCCGGGCGAGGTGAGGTAGTTGGCCGTTGAGATTATGATGTTGCCTCCACATTTATCTGTGTTGAGAGGAACATTTCATATTTAGAGAAAACATTTCCACACCAATTCTTGCGTGTCTTCACTAAAACAACATCATAGTTTAATATTTAATTCAATTAAACTTTGCGGATCAATGAAGGTATAAAGTAAAGATAACCTGTGTTGTTCATGGTGAGCTGCAATGGCGCGTAAACATTTAGATTTTAGTCTGGGACAAAGTGGCGTGGACCAAAAGTTTCACCGAGAAAAGTTCCTCACGCAAACCGGCCGGTTCGGGAATAAGAAGAGTTAAAAAAAAAAATGAAGGCGCGTCATTCCAAGATTTTCTTTGTGGGGACCAGAAGCCGGAGAGATCCGCGCGTCCTTGTTCTTTAAACTTCCCGAGAGTTTTGTCATTAAAGGCACAACTGCTGCGTTTTCAACGCCCGCTATACTGCGCCTTATTGTATCATCCATCATCTCCTCTACTGGGCAACAGATACACCTCGACCAATCTTCCGATCCAAATACAAACCGATAGGAAACAAAACGTTTGAAAGAAGAGCGCAAACTTTATTAAGCTGCGGCTGGTCCCGCGCGTAAAGTGACTAAAAGCATGCGTCATCAAATAGTTATCACATGCTACTATTTTATAAATATATTGTTGTTGCCCAAATAAAAAATAATGATACGTTTTTATAAATATTTTAATATTTTAGCAGCATAAAAAAACCTCACATGAAGAAGTAAACACTATAATGAAGATGGATATGGTCGATAAAATCACCATTCAGCACTAATGTCAGTGTAGAAGCGGCACCGGGTGGATTTTAGGCGTCTTCACGAGTTTGCGAAATGATCCGCGGAGATCAGAGAAGGTGAAGCTTTTTTTTAAATACCGGAATTAGTATATTTTCAGAGTTTATAAAAGCTTCATTTAAAGAGATCAGATGTCACACTTACCGTTTTTGTAAGCCTTGACCACCAAAACGATTCCCATGAACAGGATGAAGACTAATCCACAATGCATCCTTGTTTTCTCACCAAAAAGATAAAATTACGCACACAAAAAAAAGAAAAAAGAAAACTCCGAACTTAAACTCCTCTGGCAGTGTTTTGTTTATATATATTTTTTTTGGCACGATCTGGTCTCACTTCCTCTTGACCCGACAAGTGAAGTAGAAGTCTCTCTTTTCAAAAACTGAAGCGAGTGCTGCTCAGGTCGCTGGCATCCTGTCATTCAGCGCCTGTTTCCTCTCGCCTGTGCCGGCTGCGCGCCTCTCTCCAGCGCCCTCCGTGCCATATCCTCTCCAACGAAGCCAAGATATGTTAAGATAAGAAATGGTCCTCTCCTCTGTGGTCCTTACTCCGTCAAACGATGAGGCAGGAGGTAATCCTCGACTGTGGAGTGAAAGGAGAATGGAGGAGGAGTGAGCGGATGAGGAATATGTGCAGCGTCCATGCGCTCTGGAAATGACCAAATGGTTCTGAACCTGCTGTTGCTGATGCAAATAGGCTATAAAGAGAGGGGAACAATGGTAACAATGGTGACCAGTTTGCTTCTACAGGCTCAGACTGGGGACTCCGGGATTGGTGACGATATTTGAGAAAAGCGCTCTCTTTACGCGGAGGTGCAAACTGAATCACAGAGCACCGGCGCTCCTTTAAGTGAGTCTCTCTCTCTCTCTCTCTCTCTCCCCCTCGCTCCCCCACTCCCATCCCTCCCTCTCTGTTCTCTCATGAAAAGGAGCTACGGATAAAAGGAAGATGCAACCCACCAGGGCTCCCTCAAGGAACATTTATTTCGGGATAACCTCTTTAATGAATTTACCATCGGAAACAAAGTGGAGTATTCGGAATTACGCAGGGTGTTTTCTCTGGATATCGTCCTCCACCCTCCTCCCCATCTCTGGGTTTGATCGATACATGTGTGATACTCTGAACTCCAAAATCAACAACAAAGTTAACCTTTGTATCGTCCCATTTGTGTCAATAAAATCTGGCTCATATGAAAAAATAAATTATTTGTCTTGGACTTTATTCAAGGTCCGTTGCCCCCCCCCCACCACCACACACACACAAACAGTGGTTCCCCTTCGCCCTTGGACTTCTTTTACGCGCCAGTAGCTATCCAGATGCGCTGCTCTTAAAGCCTGCCCCACAACAGTGACACCATCAGACTTGCGCTCTGAAATTTAGGGGAAATCAATTAAAGCGTAAATTATAGGAGCGTCGACACTCAAAGCTGCCCTCACTGGGTCACGCTGCGCGAAAAGGAGCGGAGCGGAGCGGCGCGGCGTTTATTCCTGTACAGCCAAATTCAGCATGAGCCTATAACGCAAGTCAAGACACTGCTATGAAATGTTTTTAATGCGCATTTTGTAACGTAAATCTTAAAAACATACAGCCGAAAACACAAATGGGACAATATCAGCCGAATGTATAAAATTGAACGCCGATCAGTGTTGAAAATTATTAGAAACTCGAATCATTTCTTTACTGCACTTGAACCCAGCGGGTGTTCTTCGCCCGATATCATTTTTATAAACACTATAAACAGTTGCATTCACCTGCGTCTTGAGGACCCGTAACCCCCCCGGCGTCCAGCCCTCCTCTCTCCACCTCCAACATGCGCGCCGTGGAGCGGAGTGTCCAGCCCGACAGGCTCCCGGTAAGTCTGTTAAAATGACACCTGGTCTGGTCTTCTTCACCACTCAGCAGCAAAACAGGTTATCCGCCCCCCCCAAAGCCCCCCCTTTAAACGGCGGAGCGGTGGGTCCTCACCGCGCAAAGACGCACAGCCGATGCCCGGAGAGTCGTCCGTCTCTCCGCTTGCAGGCTCGTCTCCTCCCCGCCGATCGGTCGCGGATTCTCTCCGCGCCTTAGTTCGCTCCCGTTTGTTCGGCGCGGTCACGAGTGCGAGAGGCAAAGCATGCAGGCAGTCCCCAAAAGCGTCAACGGGATGGGAAGTACCGGGAAGCGGGGCAGTCCCGGTCGAAGTACTCACAAGAAGTTTATTTTATTTATACTTCGTATGTCCTTGGGTCACCGTTCTCGGCTCCGACACCTTTGGAAACGCAGAAGGTTTGAGTTCCTGCCAGCCCCGCACGCCCCTTTACGAGGAAAGAGTCTGCGCTCGCGCGCGTGTTTGAGCGCGTGGAGGTGGGAGGAGGAGGAGGAGGAGGAGGAAGAGTGGGGGGGGGGGTCTGAGCAATCGAGATGCAGATTTCACACAGCTGCCTCATCAGAAACCACATTGAACACATAAAATGCGCAAATCCGATGGGTGCGCACTGAAATAAAATAAAGCTTAGATATATATATATATATCTTGATACTTCTTGCCTTATCTATTCCTATCAGACGTTATCTGACAAGTGGACTGCCTCCATTGTATGTTAGACGTAAGAATGCAGCATTAGATTCATATTCCTGTGCGCCACACTTCATCGGAACTCATGATGTGCTGCCAGATGTTCTGCGCGCTTGAGGGCCACGGATGCGCGTTGCGTGCAGCCCCGCGAACAAATGGCGCTCACAAACTTCAAGTCCTTCCAGTGCTAATCAGGAATGAAACTCTTAAATTTGAGCATGCGTAAACGCTCATTTGCAAACAGTTGTCCCGGGAAACACTGCGATGAATTCTTGGTAAACTGGTAACAAACAGCAGCGGAGAGAGAGAAAAAACTTCAGCTAAAACATTCATTCACATTTTCTGTCATTGTGCAACTTTCCAGAATAGAGAAGAGCCCGCCTCCGTCTCCCACGGTCGGGGGTTCGGGTTCTCTGCCGCGGCGTGACCTCCAGGGTTAAGCCTGGCACGAGCTGCTTCCAGCCGCAGGTCACGGTGGTTTGGAGCCTTCTATCCTTTAGGGGGCGCCAGAGCTGGTTTTAACGGGTTGAAGAGTCTCCTCAGCTTCTCCTGACTGTGACGCCTTTCAAAGTGCACAGCAGGGTCTTCCCTTTTCACACTTAGCCATAATGTTCAGTACATTTTTTTTTTTTTTTTACAAATGTAGCCAGACCTCCCATGCATCAAACTCTCTTGTTTGCACGTCGTTATATTTGCCGGCGAGGAATGCAAGCAGCGCTCAGGTGGCTGACGGGCATTGTGCACAGACTCTATCGAGATGTTCACAGCTTACAAAGAGACAATGGAGCAGGATAAGCCTACAATATCTCATTGCTATTATTTTATTCCTAGAGAGAGGGAGGGGGGGGGGGGGGGGATTGAGTGGCTTTATTCCCAGCCCAGCCTCAGTAATTCCGTCTTGCTGATAACACAAATGTTAAAATGGTTCCAGGCATCTCTATCAAAGGCAGCGCTAACTAGCCTTTCGTGTCGTCCGGATAACACAGGAACAATGGCTTAGAGTCATTTCACAAGGGTGCGTGGCTGCGCTGTATCTGGAATAATGTGTGTGTGTCTGTGGGGGGGGGGCAATAAAAGAGCCATTTGAAGGATTTGCTTCCTCGTATATATCCTCACTAATCTTTAGTCCAGGCCTGATGAATAATTAGCTGGTACAAAAGCAGACATTTTATGGCTCCTGCGAGCAGCGCGCTTGATTTCATTACCTTGGCCTTTGTTCACCAAAGTGAATGACTCAGAGTGAAATGTGCAAGTTCAAACCGTTTGACACGGCATTCTCCGTCAGTGCCCAGTTGGAAAGTTTGTCTTCCTGGACATGCGCCAAGAAGTTGGACATGATGAATATGGCCTCAAGTTATTTTGGGTTACATGTTAAAGATCCCGGCGAAATCGCAAGGACGAGCTTGATTCCCTAAAAAAAATATATCAAGGAGAGTTTTACCACCCATCTATAGCAAGTCAACCCAGTTGAATGAGACGCTGCAACTGAACAACTCTGCAAACAAATTTTAAGGTTTCATTGATCAAATGTCAGCATTTCTTCAATCATTATGTCAGAGACTTGGCCTTCTTGTCAAATAAAGAGAGGGATTTTGCAGCCATCTTTGCATCAAGCCTAAATATCACATTTGCTAAACCCCAACTGCAGTTGAAGATCGAAAAGACATGGAACGTTTCAGCATATCCATTATTAACGCGGCCAAACGAGTCGAATCATGTCTGCGGTTTGTTGTAGTAACGCCAATAATTCCTCTGATTGTGTTGCGTAGTTGAGATTAACAGCAAATTAGGATTAGTTTACTGCTTGGAAAAAGTTGTGGCTATATGAATAATCCATACCTGCACTAACCCAAACTGGACTGAGACCCAACCTGAACCTGACCCTTAAGACCTGAACCTTAAATTAAATTGGCATGGTGATCAGGACAGAGACTGAGGTGCTGATCCTGCTGGGAGCAGCTCCAGTGATTCTTTTTCTCTCGTCTTCCATCCCTCCCAAATGAGTGGGGAGATTTACCCTCAAAAAAACAAACAAACACACAACTAGTTCCAAACAAGTAACCCGTCATTAAAGACACGGACACAGTCTCTGCGTTTTCCTCTGTCATTTCTTCTGGAACGAACGACGTGTGATGAAGAGTCGCGGCGAGGAAGACCAGCGCAGGCGAACTTACCATAAGTTTTTAAGTTATTGATTTACTCCCAATTCAACTGCAACTTTCAAGTCATTTAGCGGCCTTTGGTATTTTCTTATGAGCAAACCACTGATCTAAGGTTGACCTGGTCAACATGAGTGATAAATGTTGATAAAAACGATCGTGCCTCCAGGTCACATACTTCTTTCTTGCACCAGTGCAGGTGATTCGTCATGATGCTGGTTTGGTAAGAGCTACAATTAGATTATCTGGTGAAAGTGCAGAGAGAGTATCAAGAGGGAATTGCAGACGTTACAGTAAGTTTTTCCATCACATGAGTGGCACCATTAGTTTGAAAGAAGAAGGGAAAAAACTCTCTGAAGAGGTAACATTTTGTGGCATTAACTTGATCTGACCTCGATTAGCCACCACTGCAAGGCACACCCTGCATATCTGAGGGAAACAGCTCCCAATGAGCAAAAAATAAAAAGATCAACAGTTGCATTCAGCTATCTGAGGAAAGAACGGATGTCTGCCCCGAGGTCAGCGCTGAAATATGCTGACCTGTTGATATCTGGGCAGCAGGCAAGTCTGCAGAACCTTTCTCGGGGTTTCATTCCTGTATTTACTTTCTTGCTGACGCCTTATAGATACACTTAGCCACATTATCGCTGATGCATTTTGGCTCAACCTAATTTAATTTTCTGTTTGAATAAAAAACAATCCAATTAAGGGGGGGGGGGGGGGGGCACAACACATTGAGCAAACCCTCTAATAATTATGACCACAGAAACTAATCTGCAGTACAAACATGAACATAATGTAACAGGTTTGAAGCTGATATTTTCAGCCCCCCTACCCTCAATGATTATGTGCAGGATGCCAGTCCTGACATCATATGGCCCAATGTGTGCTGCGTTAATCTCTGTCAGACATTGAGGTTTGTTACCCCTGATGTCACATGGGCCTTTTAATCTCTTGGATTTGCATACTACAAAACCACAACGTGTGATATGAGCTGCTTCGTAGCCATCTCGGCAGCGTTTCTCCAGCAAAAAACAAAGAGGACATCCGGGACATTGCAGCCTCCGGACTTTTAATGTTCAGAAGGACGTGGCTGATATCCAACAGCAGGAATGCATGTTCCTGTTCCACTGCATTATAGCAGAGCATGCCATGAACATAAAAAAAAAACTTTGTTACGTACCAATTATATGGTGGTTCCATTTTTGTCTCTATGACAACCATGGTTAAAAACAGCTCCAGGCTAAAGGGTTACTGGTTGCATGAAAAAGGGGGGGGGGGCAATTAGCACTACAGTATAGAAATTGCTTTACCTGCTGCGTGGAACAGCGTGTACCTCTTAATTACCAGCCAAAGAATTTCTCACACAGTCTTCAAGTGGCTTGTTCCCACAATGAACTCCACTAAACTCTGTCAATCTGTAATTGAGGCTTTTCAAATTTCAGGAATGTGGATTGCACATGTGCGTGTTTGCATGAGTCAGGAGGAAGGGAGGCAGGGGAAACGGAGCGGCGGACGGATTCAGAAACAAGGGAAAGGAGACAAACGATAAGCTTATGCAGACTTTCTGAAGCTCTTGGTGAAGGCATGAGAAACACAGGAGATCCAGAAACATCCCTCTGCTGCTCACCATGAGGGGCAGAGAAGGGCTGGTGGCAGTGGGAGGGGCTGCACAGCCAGATCAAGGGCTGCAGAGCTTCTAACAAAGGCAGCGCGTCTCCTCAGAGGCATTTGGAACGAGGTGAAACTAAGTCTGAATGGAATAAGCGTAGGAGTCAAGTTTAGAAACATTCCGATTATAGAGAAAGTGCAACCAGCCTGGAACATTTCCAGGGATATCCTCAGTCAAACACAAACGCAGTGAGAGGAGGAGGGTTGGGGCAGAGGGAATAGACCCCCCCAAAAAAAACAACATGAGAAAAATGGCTTCATGAGAAGCAGAAACATTTACGGTGACATTTAGTGAAGCAAGGATGTATGAATAAATATGCATAATGTTGCCGGGAAGCATCGAGAGCTTCTCAGGGGCAGAAGGAGGGTGAAAGTGATGGCTCCTGAATTAATGATGAGGGAGCCTACTGTCTGTCTCTGGATGTGCATGTGGCTCAGTACGAGAGTCTGACACCATTTAACTGAAAATGGGTGTGGGTGTGCGAGGGAACTTCAGGCACACACACACACACATACACTTAACTCTTGCAACGCCCCAAATGCAGATGGAAATCACTCTATCTTGGACACCTTAAGGAGCCAGCAATTCTTTTGGGGAGAAACAGATTTGCGATTATCTGTAAACTGTAATTATATTTCTAGAAAGCCAGGTAGCAGACTGCTTGACAAATTCAAATGTTTGGTGCATATGTAAATTATTATTATTTTCCCCCCAATTTCGGGCGGGATCATCTCCAATTCTTCACTATTTTCTCAGGTCGGAGGCTGAGGTGATGACTATTGTGCCGCTCACCATCAAACGCACAGGGAGAAGCCCTAGAGATAAGGGCAATAGAGGAGAGAGAGAGCGAGAGAGAGATGGGGGGAGGGGGTGGGGGCTGTCAGGGAGAAATGCTATGTAGGTCAATGAAGAATTGCACTGGGATATTGCCTCCTCAGCTCACAGTCTGGGAAGCTGATTTGATTTCCGGTGAATCCATCCGACTTGAATTATGAGAGATTACCCTCCCGAAAATCACCTTGGTGACTGCGGCAGAAACTCGATGCTCTCAGGGGAATCTACAAACACTATATTGGCCAATATATACACTTAAAAGTCAGAGTTCTTCTTCTTTTTCCAGTCTTAAGAAAAACTCAGTCATGCAGCTTCTGCTTTAACAGTTGTGCCCTTCAGCTCGAAGCTGGAATGTGTGTTCTCATGACTGCCGTAAAGCCTCTGTTTAGTAAATAGCAAATAAACATTCCCCAGAACTGGCAGGAAAACCTCAAAATATATTCCATCACAATGCTTTTAAGATTCAATCGCAACATTGCTTTAAAAACACTCTTTGTATAATATCCGGGCAAGGCCATGTAATCGGATGACTGTGGTTATGGTTATGTCTACGAAGAGACACGAGCACGTCTTATTACAGGCCAGAAATCAGCCTCAACCCCGACGTCCTGTCACGACACACTATTTCTTGTGAATTGTGAGAAATTGTGGGATCTTCATGCAGTACAAATGTAACTCCTGCAGAAGCTAGGCTTTAAAATGACTCAGAATTATCGTTCCATTTCAACTCACAGGTGAGGGAATCTGGGAGTCGACGTTAATCAGCAATCAACAGTCGACTGGAGATGAAAACAGAAAATGAAACTTTGATCACTTTTTATAAATAATATATTATCTGTGGGAGACCCGTGTGATTTAAATGGTTTCATGTGAAGAGAACGCTTCACTAAATCCGCTAGAACAACAAAAAAGTTTTTGCTCAAATAAAAGGAATTCTGCTCTGTCGATACAAGGAGGTGAGATAAATAGCACGGCAGGTGCGGGAGACAACAACACATCAAAAACAATGAACAACAGCAAACAATGTTTGTCAGCCCAAATGTCGGCATTATAATTTCAGAGAATAATGCATGACAAAAACTCTTCATGCATTATTCTCTTTGGATTGTATTCATCCTCCTCTTCTTTGATCCCAGATCAATGCCTAGACCGAAAGCTGGGAGAAATTTCAAAATGAAAGTTTTATAATACGGCTATTATTGCGAGTAAATCATGAAATATGTCCCCAATAAACCATTTATGTTATTTTATTTTAACGCTGGTGATGGTGAATGCGGAGGTGGTGAATATTCACCCATTGTTTTTACTGTTGAGACACTTTTCTTTTGTCCGAGATGAATTTCTTTTTTAACTTCAGATGGATTTTTACGTCCTAAAATCTGCCTTCCACATTCCATTGACGATTTCTTGGGGAATACAGAGCACTGAGAGCTGAAATAAAGCCTCGACCCTGCCTGTCATGCTTTGTTCAGTCAGTAATTGCCACAACAGGTGGTAAACCTAGCTGCTCCTTCGGCCCTCTAACCGCACACGGGGAATAAAGAGACGCACACAACAGAGCAAGAAACGGAGCCTGTCCCGGTAATTAAGGCGAGGAAACCCCAACAATGGCAGCCCGACCCGCGATGGTAAAGATTAGTGAAACGGTGAGATGGGCTGCTGAGGAACACGACACTCTGGGCTTTGTGCAGGAGTGTGTGTTGCTGGAGGGCTGGGAGGAATCCCATCAGTCGCACGGTGAAGGCCTGTGTGAGTAGCGTGCGCACTGCCGTGCTGGGCGTGGATGTCTCTTTTCCTGTAAGTATTTTCACCATATAACAATGCGCATCTTTTGTATTCCGCATCTTTGTCACAAGGACCGCCTGTCACGAGTCTGCTGCTGAATGACGAACGCCTCATGTGACAGATTATTCACAGAAGGATGGGAGCAAAGACAGGATGTGACTGACGGGGTGGCGCGGATTAGCAGAGATCACAGATTCATTTGAACTTTGACAGGAACTGTTTTTTTCCCTGCGTGGTTACAATCTTGCTCAGGGAAGCGGTGCAGCTGATGAGACTTGTCACATCAAAGGCAAATGAATTGCAGCGACCTATAAGGAACATGCATTTACCATGCGTATACGGGGGGTACAAGGATACTATGGCGTAGCCAAGGTGAGGAAAGTATTGTTCAAACTTCTCTTCAAAGACATTTAATCCTGAAAACTCACTGGTGGTTTTGTGACATTAAAAGCTGACTCCAACAATTTGCTTGATCCAGATCTTAAATTTGTAATCCAGGTATCCACGCCCCAACTGTCAAAGGCCGCTTAAATCCAGCACACTTGTTTCCAGACCGGAGGATAAATAAATGCATCAGAACCGGTTCCAGTAAATATACTACTTATGAGCTGTTTGCAATGAGCAGATAGAAAGGTTTAAAAGGTTGACTCCAGCACCCGAACAGCTTCCCTCATTGGAACATGCATTTACAAATTAGATGCTAAAATGCTGTGCCAGCTTCAAATACTTAATTTAGAAGTTTCTTTTCCCCCTAAGGTCTAAACATACAAGGGCTCCCCCGCATGAACTCGAAAATGTTCACCTCTGCTCAACCCAAAAGCACAAGAGCGGTCTCCATTAGCTCAGAACCATGTACCTGCTATTAAGTGGCTCCATCAGTCAGTGCAAGTACTCATTTGTGTCTTATTTGCCAAAGAAACTGGTAATATGTGTTGTATTTGTTCTTTACTATTGTTGCTGTGTGATTGGTTTATTCCAAACACCGGATGAATGGTAAACATTTCCAGTAACCTGAATGTTGAATCATTTTCTTCAAGAGAGCCGACAAACTTTTTAAATCCCTCACTTGAGTAAAAGTATCAGCTTATAAAGCGAATGAAAACTGCAGACGCTAAAGTGCTTTTGGTAAAAGTACCTGTAATTTCCCTGTCAGTGATAGTTTATTTTATTTATTTTTATCATCTAGTCCATCTTCAGTCACAACCATCTACTGCTGCAGAGGACGATGCTCATTTATGACACCTTAACCTCCAAATAAAAGAAACCCAGGATACATTTTGTGTTGCCATTCATTCAGAATAATGCAGCGATGTTATATATTGTCTTCATGGCTTTAAAGAGCGACACCTCTATGGTAAACATAAACGTAAATATGAGAAACTATCATTTCCTTTAGAAGCTGAAGTTTAAAGTATCTTCTTGTACTCACAACTGATGCCTGCAATACTTTGAAGCTTGGCTTCCGCTTCCAGCCCCCCCCCCTCACCGTGACCCCTGAACTCCACTGTCTCTTCTCCTTCAATATCTGGAGTTGTTATCCTGACTGCAAAGTGCCGCCATCACCACAGGCACAAACTAACTCCATTTCAACGTGTCAGAGTGCAGCCCTCGGAGAAACCGACCTGTCTGCTGAGGACAAATAGAGACAGACAAGCAAGAGAAAGAGATGCAGCAGCAGCAGCAGCAGGGAGACTGACGAGAGCAACAGGCGGCGGCTGAGCCAGAGAAGGAAGGCGATAGAAATAGTCAGTCCGATGCAGAAGTGGGAAGCGTGACTGAGAAATGTGTGTACATCAATAGGGAAACGGAATCAGATGTATAGAGGGATGGAGATAGAGAATGTGCACAGCGGGGACAGGAAATAAAGTCATCAAAATTCAGAGAGAAATGGAGAAAGAAATTGATACGCTCAAAATATCTATTTTCGCCCCAACATTCGTGGCTGAGAAACTTCTCATTGGCAAGATAAAGAGTTTGTTCAACAAATTACCCCAACATTAACACGCACACTTATTTTTTTACACTTTCACTTGCTGTTCATCTGCTTTAAGTTGCATTTAGAGCCGAGAGGCCGCCTAAGATAAATTTCCACGGAAATAGGATGCATGGATTAGTTATTTTTTTTTTAAAACAAATAAAATATTAAAATGGACAGCTACTTTTCAGATAATTTATGTGTAACATTTGTTAAAGCATGAAGTTTGTGAGATATCCTCTGGGCAAGCCGATCACCTTTCGGAGTAGACTAAAATGTCATGTTTCTATGGAGAACACACACAAAAAAAAATCATAATATAAAAAAAAAACACAAGTACATAATATTTAAGGTTATAGCCTTCTGCAATTTTTAGGATGGATTAAGATAACATGTATGACTGAATACAAATCCACAAACTGGTCAAAACGACTGGAGCGGTTGTATTTCTAATCATCAAGTCATTCAGGATCTGCATTAATGGATACGGCTGATATCCATCAGCACGCAAATAAAAACTGTCCAAAGTTACAAAGTTTGTGAAAACAAACCACGAGTACTTTACTGAAATAAAGTTTCTCATGAACATTCTCACACACACACACACACACGGAGAGAGAGAACAGAAATAGACGGTGAGAAACTTGTGGATACAGAGATTCCAGCTCCACGGCTTCTGCAGCTTTAGAGGCTTTTTAAACAGAGAACACTGTTATCAAAAGGAAAACCCACCTGGTCCCCAGCGGACCCCCCCAGCTCCCCGAGCAGAGTCTGGAGGAGAACATGTTTATTGGTGCAGGCCTCCAACAAGTCACCGCGGTTACCGAGTAGCTCCACAATGGTCTTTTCACTTTCTCCAACACGACTCTCAGGATAATAAGAGGCCTGGACAGTGTAATTTCAGAACGTCGATGGCTGCTAATGTCAGACAACCGCTTTAATTCAAATAGATTTCAGTTTAAATTACTAACCTGATTTATTTAGATTTTTGTATCCAAGACCTATTGCCAAATTAACAATTCATTCATGATCCCATTTTAATCCAATCAAAAAAAAAAAAAAAAGACTCATCAAATCACGCTGCCAGAGGAGACCGGCCGCGTTCATTTGGACGGCGAACAAAAACGAGGTCTCGCTCCATCATGCACTCCTGTTTCATGGTTAATTATAAAGTGTTTGATGGGAGAGGCGGCTTTAAAAAAAAAACAGCAACAGCCAAATGAATTGAATCACAGACTGGACATATGGCTGGGTGTAATCGCCACGGCGTCTCGGCAAGCACGCCGCCTGGCACGAGAACACAACAACACTCTTGCTGTCAACATGCCGCCTTCTTGTTAACTGTTCCTTTCATTTGCATTCAGACACAGGCTCTTACTTTTTTTTTTAACCATCTCCCCAACACACACACACACACACACACACACACACACACTCCAGAAGAAGACAGAGACGGACACTGTGATGCTGTTGACCTCCTCTGACCCCGTTTATTCCACCGCCAGCGTCTGATGTCGTGACACGGCTCTTTCTGTTCTATCTGCCCTGGTCTGTTTCCGCTTCTGTTCTGCCACCTTCAAAGCCTCACACACACACACATATAAAAACACACGTATATACCCAGAACCCCAGGTGTACACAAGAGGTTATCTCGCCTCGACATGCCGGCGCTAATCAGTGTCACATCACGTTGGGCGTTGCACATCCAGCTCTCCAAACAAAGCCTCTAAATGAAGTGTTCCTTCTCATCCATCCGAAGGGTTCCTCCCCTGCTCTTTTCCCATTACGCCGCCCCTATCATCCTGTCAAGGCGAGGAAGTACGCCTAAGCAGACATTTAATTTGTCTTGTGTAGTCATTAGTCCTGTGCCTCCCCCCCCCCCACATCGATTTAATGTCAGACCTCGCGTGGCATTGATGCACGAATCGGTCGCGCTTGTTTAGGTTTGAATATAAATTGACTGGACATTTCATTGAAATGTGAGTCTCACTCTGACAAGATAAAATGGGCAGCAAAGGGGCCTGATGGAATCAGATACAGTGTTTCCTGAGAATCGTTACAAAGTCAACACGTGTGTGACACAATAGGCAAGCTCCGTTTAAAGTGATCCTCGTCTTGAGATTGTTTTATCGTTATTTTTTTCTGGGTGTTGCTTCAAGGTGAAGAATGAAGCTTTTAAACAGCAAGTCGGCCATTAACAGCTCAAAGAATGAAATCAAGCAGTTTATCACGGCGGCAAAGGGCGACGAGTCACGATGTGAAACTATCCGTGATCCTTGACGCTTTGTTTACTCAGAGTGCCTTACCGACGTCGTTTCGGATTTATTCGGTAATAATTATTTCGGGATCGCGAGGAAGGGAATTTGGCAGCTTGCCATTTTGAAATGGAGGATTTCTTTTTAAACAAACAAACAAAAAAAGATGTGTAAACTATTTTCTTTTTCTTGCCTTGAAATAATCTTTTTGCGCAGCTCACCTTTGAAGCGAAGGTGCCCCCACTCACCAGTAGATGAGCAGTGTTTCCCATCCCGTTTATTTCAGACGCTCCTCCGCCTCTCTGCCAGTGTTGGTTCATCGCCATCGCCTGCACCGCTGTGACCACCTGCTGCTCATCAACCAATCACCCGCACATTGCACACACTCAGCTCAACCACCGGGGGCCCTGCCAGACTGTTAGCGATTATTCCCTACTTTCCAGCATTCCCTGCCTGCCCCGTTGATTCCGTCTCTCTGCCTGTCTCCTGCCTGAATTGTTTGCCCGTGTACTGATTGCCCAGTTACCGAACTCCTTCCGTATTAAACAGCGTCTCTTGGACTTACCCCTGCTGTCATGTCTTTTGGGTCCTTACAAGCATCGGTTTTGACAGAAGGGGCCCAAATATCGCTACAGTACTTTCGCCTGCTGCTCCAGTCCTCTTGCGTATTAGAGTTTGGCTGCATTAAGTAAGATTGTGGACGCAGTCGTGGACATTGATCCACTTGGCTGGACAATGACGCACTGACTGATCATTGCCTGTGTTGTGAACCAGACGACCATGATGAGGATCCTTCATCATCTGATAATG
Source organism: Brachionichthys hirsutus (assembly GCF_040956055.1). Taxonomy (NCBI): domain Eukaryota; kingdom Metazoa; phylum Chordata; class Actinopteri; order Lophiiformes; family Brachionichthyidae; genus Brachionichthys; species Brachionichthys hirsutus. The sequence continues at coordinate 4,092,313 of NC_090910.1, read as the reverse complement.
AGAAAACAGTTTTGAACATTGATTTTATGAGACTGATAGCTATCAGTACTGGGAACTACGCATCTTGGTTGAGTCCAGTTATTATCCATCATCACAGTCACCGGATCCATTCTCTATTTTACAAATTGTTTGCTTTAATAGGCGCTAATGAGTCCACAAAGGATTTGTAATGCATGTTTAACATGAGATTGGCGTTTGCTTCAACGTCAAGGTTTCACTTCCTTTGATCAATCATAATTTTAATCTGAACTCTGATCGGATGAATGGAATTTTGTCCATGTAAACGTAGCCAGTGTTATTATGAGTACTTTTGCAGCACATGGTGGATGAGGTTGACAATCTTAAAGACACATTATGTGCTGGTATGAACACCACACATTGTATTAAATCCAACAGGGTATTTGCTCAGATTCTCTCCAGACTCTGACTTACGTCACAAGATGAACAGCTGAGCACACATGAATCTGGTTAAATGTTGGACCCTCACAGTAACGCCTCTTTTCACAGCCATATAATTCACATCACAGTCCATATTATTATTTGGATTAAGGTCAATAATATCACATGTGCTCCCACCTTGTCCCAGGAGCCACAATTATCTGCCTATACACTTCATTTTTTATGATTTCCTGCAAATTCTAGGATCATCAAACAGGTTTTTTTTTTTTTTTTGACAATGACCAAACAAGATTGTAAATTTAAGCCTTGCCAATATCTTTGTTGCTCTAACAGAATGGGGAACTTTAAAGTCTTTAGATTTTAGGATCAGTTCAGGATCATGCTTTTCTTGAGAGGTAGCTGGATTCACAAGGCTCAGCCAGAATCCATCTCACTGGACCAAACCGCTCTGTACCTTTCAGCGTCCCACGAGGAACCACTGGCAGCTGCTGCAGTTGTCGAGGTGTGATAACAGTGAACACATTCATATGTTTAACTTGACCCATGATGCTTTCCCCCAAAACCAAATCCTAACAAACCTACAATATAACTCATTGATGGAATTTGTGCTGGTTTTTATTGCACCAGCAGAACATATTTGAATTTAGCTCCATCGCTGCTCACAGCTGTTTTGTTAAGATACACTGGGGGATGCTGGGAAAACCCTCCCGAATCTCCTAATCAGGCGGCGATGGGGTTGTAACCATGGTGTAAACAGGTTGGTCGCACTTTTTATGAATTTGTTGTGAGCAATGTGCACAAATGATTAGAGGAAGCGTCATTTAAACGTTATTACGATAAACATTTCAAAAGTGGTGGGAATAAATAATTTGTTGACTTCTCTCCCGACTCCTTTTCACACGGATGCATTTAAATTCTGTTCAGTTTTGTGAGTTGGAATTGTAGATTATTTGCTTAAGATTTCAAAGACTCTTGGCCAGTGCCATAAAGTGTAGATTATTCTCAACAGCAGTGATTTGATGTGATGTATGTTTGACCGCTCACATTTTCATTGAAAAAGTCACAATCCAAGGATCCTTGGTTTGACCTTCGCTGTTCCCACCGTCTGGAATACTGATCGCCTGCAACCGGCCGAGGACACAGACACTCCGGTACATACCAAGTAGGAAATATTAGCCCTTCATCTCCGTGTAATTGCTCCTCACTTTCTTTCTTCGACTTCTGATTTACTTCACATAACAAGGTTTGATGTTTACTCCGCGTCAGAAAGCATTTCTGCTTCCTCGCACGTCTTCGTCATACCTGGTTTCCCGGCAAATGAAGGGCACAGCAGAGCATAACGCGGGGCTGGCATCGCTGCAGCAGGAGCTTGATATGAGTTTAATGAAGACAGGCAGGGTAACAAAGAGAAGAGACCAAAAAAAAACAGAAGAAGAAGCCAGCAATAACTGCAGGTCGGATGAAAAAGGCAGAGCGTGAGCTCGACGACGGCTTCCAAGTCTCCTGCAGATCTGAGCGCGACCGAAACCTGGTCTTGATAAATGTGGCAATAAAGTTATTAGGCGCCTCGTGGACGTTTCGCCTCAGGGGGTAATTCAACAAAATGACCTAGCGTAGATATGACGCTGCTTTGGATGGCTCCGACAGTTTGCAAGTCTGAACCCGCACTCCTGCCAAAGCTCGTTTGACAGCAAATGCATGTAGAACGTTTGGACTTGGCTTGGTTCCACAACGCCATGCTTGAAATCTATTTGGGTTTCCAGTGTGGGCGAGGGTTTTCCTTGGCGAGGTCAGTTTAAAGCTCAGCTGGAGGTCACAGGGTGGGGTTTGAAAATTGAGCAAGGAAACTGGACGATTAAATGGGATGTTTGTGGAAACCTGTACTTTTATTATTTCTTTAATCCAGGATGGAAAAGGACTCATTCCTGCTCCCTGCATTCTGTCCAGTTACAGTTTTCCATTTGAGTGTAAACGTGCCCACAAATGGGAATGTTTACAGTTACAAAGATGTAGTTTTTTTTTTACATACACATTGCAGTCCCTTTCTATATACCGAGGGCCAGATGTCAAACCAAGAACAGTACGCGTCATTAAAATAAAAGCAACAGAGATTGAGGTTCACCTTCCTGAAATGCAGTCTCACCACACGAGAGGCATGTTTAGTTGTTTTGCCAAAAAGAGCCTCCCTCCAAATTTGGAAAAACACCCCTCTCCCATTTCACCAAATGCTCAAGACTAGAGGGAGAGAGACAGAAAAATATAATGAAGTGGTGCAGTTTGAAAACGTACCAGTTTGCATGACGCTGCTGGGATCCACGCGGCAAAGGTAAATACAGCACATTGTAAGCGTTACACAGTCTGTCATCGCCGCTGTTCGTTTGAAGGCGAGACCATCAACTAGCTCAGTGTTTGCGTGCCTTTTATCTTCTCTATAAATAAGAAGGGACGGCAGCAGCGGCGGCTCGTGGCTTCAAAGAACAACCAGCGCCATCGGTAGTTGTTGAGCGTTTGATAACGATCACCAACAGATGGAGAAACTCACTTCATGTGTCACAGAGATAATGCTGACATTCACTGAAATTGCCTCTACAAAACATGAAAACAGTTTTTTTTTTTCTCTCTCTCAGAGTCAATGGCTTTAATTTTTGAAGGGTCACGAGAACAAGGAGCCGCGACGGCGAGCTTTTAGACGACGAGCGGCAGGAGGCCCATTTCTCCTGGCCCTCCCCTTTTTGAGACGCTTCGCCGGGAGCTCCTTTGAATCTGAAAATGTAACTCGGATGATGACATTAAGGGAATCTCCCGACTTTAAATGTCTAACAGAAAATCTGCATTACAAAGTGAAGGTATGGCATTTGAGCGGCTCGGATACAGGGGGGGGGGGGGGGGGGGTCTAATGACATACAGTATGCTCTTCAGCCGCGTTATATGATCCGACGTCTCTGGTACTTGGCCCAAACTAAAAGTAATGATATTTCAACCTCTGCTGCTTTAGATTCTTAGCATCATTATTATTATTTTTTTACTTTATTATTTATTTATCTCTTGTCAATCTCTCATGTTTTAAGAGAAACAAGTAAATTCCAATCCTTCTCGAAAGCCATCTCTCGCCACCCTTGGGTAAGTAGTAAGAATGCTTCAAGATCCCCCTTGTGTGCAGCGAAAGCTAAAGAGCTCCAGACGTTTTATTCCTTACAACATCTCATTAGTTTACACTAAATGATCACGTGCTGAAATATTTACGTGGGATAAAACTCATGCGAGTCTCACGAGTCGGCGTCTGCAGAAGGATGCGAGCCAAATGTTTAGTATGTGCCACCATAAGTATGATCAAAACCACAAACATGCCCCTTCAACACATCCTTAAACAGAGACTCCCATATATTCCCACGCATTCATTTTGAAACTGTGTCTAAACGAAGCTGCTCATGTGCTCGGCGCCTTCAGCGTGTCCCCGCACTCTGCGCCGATTTGAGAGGGTGGGTGTTGGAGTGAGTCTTTACGAGTATGCATTGGTAGAGGCTGCTGGAGCTTTCGTCTTTCAGTCTGAGTTAATGACTAAAACAGCAACAACAACATCACACAACAGGGGAAAAAAAGGCCTCCATGGATACGCTCAGCTGACTGGAACGTTTTCCACAGCTTCATCCCTCCTCTTTGGTAAGGTGTGTCTGTGTGTGTGTGTGTGCGAGCTCAGGTCTGTACATGCCTGTCAGTTGGATGGCAAACACGCCTGTTTGCCTGATGCAAGCTTTGACTGTCGTCATGCTGAATGTCCCACAACAATTTCACCACTGAGCAGATAAGGAAAGGTGTCCAAACACCGAAGCGGTGGTGCGGACACATCGATGAAACCACAAGGCTTTCTGAAGGGTCACAACCAAACCCCCCTCCCCCCAAAAAAAAACTCACTGGTGGCATCCCATAGCTTGTGTAGAGCTCAACTTCTGCTAACAAATCAGCAGCATGCTACTTTCTACTGTAGAAATAAACTCAATGTGGAAAAAGTCAGCGTTTTTGGCGCGGCAATCTTTTAGCATCGTTAGATTCATGAGAGGCAGCTTTGCAAATACGCATCAAAGTCACTACATGTAAACTAGAGATACTGCATCTACATAAAATGGTGCCTACACTACCCATAATGCAAGTCAACTTCAATCAGTCGTACTAATTGTAGCTAATTAGCCTCTAGCATAGATTTAAATTCTACATCTCACGTTGTTTAACTAATTTCCATTTTGGTGACCTCACTTTAGGACGCTTGAACCACAACTAGACTCAACTAGATTAGATTCTTTTAACTCTAGTGGTACCTTAAAACAATATACACACAACGGCAACATTGTGTGCCGTTGGTGGTCAACGGCAACATCTGTTTTTTATGAAAATCCAAGATCAGAATTCTTTCAGGTTGAGAAGTCATAACGATTTAAGCATGCCTTATAGAAGTGGAAAGCAGGATAGACATCCTGTATGTGCAGAATTCCTCAATTACCTTAATGCCTATAAGAGAAACACCGAAATACTGGTGAAAGTGGGCTCCTGATAAATCCCTTGCACGTGCTCCTTCAGAGCAAGTCTGCTTGTTTGTAATGTGTGAGGTTAAGAGCCTCCGAGTGTGGACTCACAGAAAAATAATCTCCGTCACCACCTATGACCTGCTAAGTGTGTCTGCATCAGAGATCCTGTTGCTGCTTTCATCAGGATCTCTCACTCTCTGCGTCTATATGAGTGATTAATATTAACAGCTAGCAGAATACTTTTATTCTCACACTATTGTTGCTTATTTCCTACCCTCTTCAGGTAGAATCGTATCTTCAGGTCCCTTTATTATTACACCCGCCCCGCTTTAAATATCGTATTTTTCGATTGGAGTCACGTCTGGGGCCCGGTGAATGACACAATAACTCGATATCTTATTCAATCAAACTGCCATGCAGCAATAACGATTTGCTACAGCAAACAAGCTTGTGAATAAAGTTAGTCTCCCTGAGCGATAATAAAAAGCCTCATGGTGGAAGACGTTATATTAGGACTGTGAGAAATCAAATAGATAGCATCTGGAGTGCTCGATTTCACCCGGAACTCTGAAAAGAGAGTTGGGCTGCCGTGTGTGGGAGGGGCAAAACGCTGAAACATGGCACTCGGAATAAGTCACGGCTGTTAAGCGACACACTAAAATGTCAGCAGGTCACAGACGAGCGTGTAAACGATGCTGACTACCAGTCTGAGGCCCCGCAGTCAGATCCTGGATTGACCGTGGTCAGTCGGGTCAGGATGGCGTGCTCCTTCTGCACCAACACGACAAGTAACATATATGAAACACATCCAGAACACGCCTGGCCTGCAGTAAGTCAAAGTATTTGAAGTAAAGGAAATGTTTTTGACATTGTGTCCCATCACTATGACACTCCCTCCTGCCTGGAGCAAATCCCTCGAAGCATTATAACAGTGTAATGAGGCAATAAAACACTCAATGTAGTGAAATAAATAGATAAATAAACCTGAAACCTTAATATATGCTGCAATATGTGCTATGGTAAATAACTCTATTGCAGTGTTTTCGCTTTTTGTTAGAGACCTGTGCTAATTAGAATTGTATCGTTACATCACGAATAATGAATACCTTTTAATTTTGCTGTCAATTGTTCTTTATCAGCTTCTGTTTTTAGGTGTATTTTATGCCATTATTTAATTCAACATGCATGTATTTAATTATTTACTTTTCTGTTGTCGTTTTTTCTAATCCATGCGCTTAAAAGAAAAATCTGCTTTGCTCACGGCCAAGTTACGCTCGAACAAAATGATCACCATTGGGCGTCGCTCAGACTGTGACATAAATGTTGCTGCTGATTAAATTTACTTAAAGACAATACAATATGTTCCCACGGGCTTATTGTTCAGAAGCCATCCTTCCTTTTTATTGGCTCTCCACAGTCCACGCAGCCGTGAGCTTTATGCGTTATGGCATCTGTTGGCGGCACACTCAAAAGTCATTTATGTTTAACTTTCTCTGCACACAGCTTGGTTTGCATAAATATATTCAGTTTTCCAATGAATATGGAGTTAAGTGAAGACATTCAGATGGAAGCTGTACTTATGCATTTGAAATGAAGAAGCAGTTTACGACTAAAAAGATTGTAACTTAAGTGTAACAAGGGGGTGAAGGACACAGCCACGGAAGCCAACCGTGATTCACCGCTGCAGAAAATGACTCATTTGTGATGGAAATATTTTTTCTCTTTAGCTTTTAGTTGTCACACACACAGTGCAGGATTGGAAAGCTTGCTTTAAAAATGACCTAAAAAACAACATGTGTGTACAAATACACGAGAAAAGAAATATCAAAAACAAGACTTTTACCCGAGCGTGTTCCACGAGTCAACAGAACAGCACAACTTTAAAGAAGAAGATGGTGGGAACTTATTTTTATAAAAATGCATCCTCTGCTCAGAGTTTTGTGAGAAAAGCCTTCTTCTTTGTAGGTACGTTCAGAAAGCTTGTTAAACGGCACACACCGCTCGGCGATGTAGTAGAGTTTACAAAGCAAATATTACATGTTGTTATTTACAAGACAAACTGAAATGGCTTTTTGTTTAATTAATTTGAGAGCATCCAAAATAATATGAAAAAAAAGACATCGCTCTTGATTCCTTCTTCCGTTGCACCAAAGTTGTTTGTGGTCTCTGATTGTTGTTTCCAGTTGCGTGTCTTAGAGATCCATATTGGAAGGACTTTGTTTTGTGCGGTACCAAAATGGCATGTGAGGCAACAAAGAGCAATAAAAGCTGACACAGCTCCCCACTGTCTCGCTTGTCTTCTGTGTTTGTTCTTCAAATAATGGACTACCTCTTTCCCTCGGGTGGGGGGGTCGCACTCGTTCATACAGGTGCCTGTTCGGATGCCATTTCTACCTCCACAGGAAGCAAAGCGGTGGAACAGGGATTGAATACAGCAACAGCGTGCTCAAGTTTTTTATTTTTCATAGAACTCTTTTATAAAGCATCGCATGCATGACACGTTGTCATGAGGGGCTGAGCCCCCTGAAGGGCTGGTCCTAGAAGAGCCTCTGTCTCTGAAGCACTCGGCAGCAGTGCAGTTTGATTATCGTGATGTATTTCTATGCGCCATTTGTCACTTTAACACTTTTAATTTCACTCCATTTTAATCTGTCACCTCTCTCTGAATATTTGAAGTTTGTTCAAAACCCTTTGAGCTTCAGTAAATAACTACCGTAATTCCCGGTGTACAAGCCGCTACTTTTTTCCAATATTTTGAACCTTGCGGTTTATGCAACGACGCGGCAAATTTACGTATATTTTCCCACTTTCTTTATGAGCCGTGTTTCGTTAAAGCCTATTTATTTTCGTTATAAAATTAACGCCCGCCCGCCCGGAGGGAAAGCCCCGCTTGCGCGTAGCTGGGGAGATCCGTGAGAAGGGCCCGGCGCTCGTCCAGAGTCGCCGCCGCCGGACCGCCGTACCCGGTCCCCGCCGCCTGTCCGCCATCCGCTACGCGGCGTCGGACGCGCCGCGTAGCGGGGAAGGAACCCACCCCCTCGACCTCCCGGGCGTCCCCACCCCTGCCGCACCACGCTCCCGCGGACGGAGGATGAGGGGCACGGGGGCAAGGGGTACGGGGACACCCCGCCAGGCGCGCGCGCGCGCCGCGCAGCCTCCGACGGGCGGAGAGGGGAGGGCGACGGGGCGACTGCTCCCCCAGCCGCGGCTCGAGCCCAGCCCCGCTTCGCACCCCAGCCCGACCGACCCAGCCCTTAGAGCCAATCCTTATCCCGAAGTTACGGATCTGATTTGCCGACTTCCCTTATTCTAACATGCCAGACGCTGTTCACCTTGGAGACCTGCTGCGGATATCGTTACGAGCCGTGTTCCGTTAAATATCATTTGTCTCAATGCACTTGCGGCTTACGAATATGTGCGGCTTATTTTAGTACAAAATATATATTTTTTTTAATTCAGTGGGTGCGGCTTTTTCACAGGTGCGCATAATAGTTCGGCAATTACGGTATTATTAGAGTGTGCAACTGTTCAGACATTGTGACTATTTTTTCAGTTGATTTTAAAATGCATTAAGCCGGATTTATCATGACATTGGAAAGTGACATCATTGGCCCTGGATTCACTGCTCCAGTCAATTGGACTAAACCTGACTCTGACTTCCAGCCAATAAAATAACCCATATTTTCCCCTCTGGAGCTGGGATTGGTATTGTAGCTGTAGTAAATGTATCTGTAATCTGATTGCATGTTTTTCCTGACTGAGGAATACAGTTAGCATTTTACATGTGCTCCATTACTCCCTAGAACCAGAGCGGGGGGGGAGGGGGGGGCTGCTTCCTGCCAAGGGAATGTCTGACAGCCTGACAGAATAAGTGAATGACGCTACTTCGACCTTGTTAAAGTGAAGCTCTTGAACAAATATATTACACAATAGGTAGCCATCGTTTAACTTTGTTACTTGGCACTAAGCACAGTGGCTATCAAATGTATTGCATTACAGTAGGAAAGCCTCACCAATTCATACCACACATGCTGTGTATCTGACCCAGATAAGCATGGACAGAGCAAATAGTTGGCGTCCAGTTCTTATTTCCTGGGAGATTTCTGAATCCTATTGGAAAAACCTGACAAAAATATGCAATTCAGTTGTTTATGCCCTTTGCAGGAGCTTTCCTACCGCAGCTGTAGAATACAAAGTACATAAACGGACTATGTTTAGGAAGGGGTCCAGGACTGCAACCGTCTCCTACACAACCCCACACTGCAGCATTATGTGAGGCCATTCATGCACGGCCCCCTAATTACTCTGGAGAGGTGAAGCTCTGTGTGTTCAAGCTTAACTTGCCCAGGTTGCACCTTGCAGCAAAATGCTCTGCTGCTCATGGGTAAAGTAATAATTTGAGAAAAGTTTGAAACCCCCTCCCCCTCCCCCAAAAAGTAGGATTTAGTGATTATTCTTTATTAGTTTAGATTTACATTTAATGCATATTATATACAATTTGTGTTCTTACTTATTGTTTATGCAGCAGAATTGAAAACCAAATGCACAGTTTGGCGTCCGTGGGGCTGTGGGACTGAGGAGGGTGTCGAGCGTCTCAGGGGTATGTGGCTGTTAAAGTTTGAGAACCGTTGCTTGCAAAAAGTGAACACAGTTTCCAGAATTCTGAATCAGATCTACGCATAAACAAAAAAGTTAGTGAACGTAAATGTGTACTTTCTTGTGCAGCCTAATTTAAATAGTTCCTCTTTGCATTTAAATGTACTCAATGCATCATGGCTGCATTTCCGCCTCCTAACAATCGAGGCTGTTCAGAGGTCGGATAAAAATCTGCTGCCCCCCCACCTTCCATTAGACACGGTGCTGAAGGAGCATTTGGTTTCATCCTGTGATCTGCTCAGGAGCAGAATGCAGACTGCAGCTTGTACACGTACACATCTTGCTATCAGAGGTCAACAACTACAAAAGCAGCTTTATGTCATGTCATGTGTTAACCTTTAACCAAGGGCAGCTTTGAGGTTCCTGCACACACAAAGGCTAACAAGGTCACACAAGCTTGCCCCCCCCCCCCATGCCTGTAGGCTCCAGACTCCATTTATAAATGGAGATAACCCTCCTAAACAACAGAGGTCCTGGGATCCAGGGCCGAATGAGTCACCCTTTATCTCTTGTTTACAAATGTCCGCGTCATTATAGCGCTGGACTTGGGATGTCCGTCAGCTTATCTGTCACCTGGACTGTGTTAAGAGGAGCAGAGCTGTCAGAGGATCCAGGGTTCAAATGTTTGATGATCTCTGACTCAAAGCAGCAGTACTTTCTTGTTATTCTTAAACACTGTTTAAAATTAAGATTATGTCCTTTTTTTTTTCGAGTCACGGTTGTGACTTTGTAGATTTTGATGTTGGATATAAACCTGACTAACCACAAGCAGCAGAGCCCACAGGGTTCATGTGTACCCTATACACCATCACCATATGCAGTTCAAAACCCCGATCAAAGCCTTTGACTCCAGCCTATTGCACCACAGAACACCGTGACTCCACCTCTCCATCTCGATGAAAGTGTTACCTACGTAGGTCAGGAGACCACGGAACTGCACGATGCTCCAAACTGTTTTAGATGGAAAGACAGACATACACAATCTCACACTCACACCTACGGACAATTTGGTGTGACCGATACACCCGAGCTGCATGTTTTTGGAGGTGGAAGGAAACCGGAGAACCTGTAGAGAACCCTAGCAGACACGGGGAAAACGTACAAACTCCGCACAAAGCTACTGCGCGTACGTTCTGCCCGGTATAGGCCATGTGTGTTTGTGAAATAGGGAAGGAGAAGTATGGGAGGGAGGGGAGGGGAAAGCCCCTCTCACTCCTCAGGACATAATTAGACTTCCTCCTCCCCAGTTAGTAAAACATCATGGCGAGTAAGCTCCAAGTCCAGGGCTCTGCTACGTCCTTTGATTCGCCAGCCTGGGTTTGTGGTGGAGCACTTCATCTCTTCATCTCCTCCAACCGTGCGCCTCGCAGCAGAGCATGTACGCGAGATGTTGTTAGAGAAAAGGACGTCGATGATGCAGATAATTCTAAAGACATTAAGGGAATAAAGGCTGATTTCTGAAAAACATTTTCTTGTCATTGCTTGTGTGTGTGTTTGTGTGTAATTCAGTGATTGTCGTTAACGCCAACTCTTAAGTGTGCAAAACACATTTGCAGCATAATTATACACAACTGGCTGCTAAAAAGCCATTTCATATTTGCCCTAGATTTCGCTCGCTCTCTGCCCCCCCCCCCCCCCCCCCCCCCCCACACACAGACACACACACATGAACACACACACACCTACACACACACGAAGGCATCAGCATCATGAAACAAACAAATGCTGCCAATGAGTAAGACCATGAGCAGACAGTAAATAGAAAGAGGAGGAAAACAGCAGAAATTAAAGGGTGAGTTCCTGGAAGCGCTGTTGTCGCCGTTTCTTTCAATTTGGTGGTCAAAGCTGGAATTCAACTTGTAAACATTGTATTTTGTTTTGCTTTATTTAACCTTGAATTTGGCTTTAAAAATGTGGAAAATGTGCTATTTTAACAAAATAAGCCTTCAGAGGTTGTACACAAAATTGTGGATGTTTGGTCGAACAGCACGAGTGGTAATGGATATTTTTATCATGCAGCCGGCTCAGACTGCACATTATATTGTCCTCTGATATGATGTCATCATTCAGGGGACCATCGGTTAATGACATGAAGAGCATTAGACCCCTAACCATTGAGATGATCTGAGGGGGGGACACTTTTCTGCTCCAGACAGAGACATGGTTTCCTGGAAGCACTTTTGCTTCACCGTGTTTGCAGCCGAGCCCTCTGTGATCTTTGGGAACTATTTTGTTGAACGCGTTTCCAGACAGATAAAGATACGGCACAAGGGTGGATCACTTGTGTGGGTTTGGTCTAATATTGTTGCAGCACATATAAAGCGGAATAGCTTCTTATTTATTTCTCACAAATAGAACTGTGGGACTTTATGTATTGAAAAAAACCCACTCTTGTGTCTATGTGAAATATTTCATTATAAAAGCCGCGACACGCCAAACACCTTTTCCTCCCCATCGCTCCCGCTCCCCCCTGACAGCTCAACATGGACCGCCGTTTAACGAGGCCATTTCATTTGCTGGAAGCCCTTTGCAAAACAAATGTGTCATTTTAATCAACACCGGCTGCTTGATTGCGAGGGTGTCGTGAAAGTTCCTTTCTTTTATTTGCACACTGCTCTGAGCCGTCATCGTGACCTTGCAGTGCCCCCCCCCCCGTCTCCGGGATTCACCCTTCAGCCACCCAATCAGCCCACACACACACACACACAGATATGATCATGAGACGGCGCTGGGATATTGATGGCAGGCGTCTGCTTCCCACTCACGTAGCTCCACTATCAGTGCAGCTTCTGATGGGGAGAAAGAAAAAAAAAGAAAAAAAATGTCTTCTCGATTTGAGCCGTTACAGGAGGGAGAGGCGACGCTGAATCTTTAAGGTGCAGGCTGACGGGTTTCAAACAGCACAACACTTGTGTCTGTAATCTAACATGCACCTCTGAGAGGAATGAGATCTGTGTTGATGCTCCACTTCCAGAACCATGTCCTGCTGCATGCCTCAATATCCTGCATCCTTCCTCCCACTCTCCGCTTTATCCTCTCTTTCTGCCGCATTCCTCATCCAACACTGAATAATTAATTTCCCTGTTTTTAAATCCCTTTTTCATTCTTTCATGCGCTCATTATTCTGACATTTCAACGATTTTGCCTTCTCTCGACCGAACCCCTCTCCTCCGGTTGAAGGGATAATGTGCATGGGAGGCCAGGGATGTGCGGCCTCCCCCGTCTTCTTGGCTTTTAGTGCTGTCTGTTCACTCGGCTCTCTCCTCCCGCTCAGGCAGGGAAACTTGTGGTGATGAAGATGCTCATTTCTGTCTCCCCTGGAGGGCCGCACTGCAGTGTTGTGCCATTAACCATGCAGAAGTTGCGCTCATGACTTGGCAGCTTATTAACATATTTCATCTCCATGCAGTCCTCTCCCTTCAGTTGCAATTCTTATCTTTCCTCACGGTGGTGTGAAATCTGTTTGCTGCAATAACTTATTTGAGCAATTCCAATGAAATAATTACGGCTTCCCATTTAGAACGGGGCCGAGTGTTTTAGAATGTAATTGTACAACGAGAAATAAGCTACAGTTCCTCCTGAATAATGAAGAGCTCTGCAATGTTCTCAGCCACAAAGGAGGGCTAGAGGTGGACACACGCACGCACACACACACACACACACACACACACACACACACCTTAATACTACAGATAATGTGTCAAACACACCTGTGAGGTTTTGACATGATCTGGAAAGAGACTAACGAGAGACGAGTGTCTCCTAGTTGTCTCCAGAGACTGTACATGCCTCGGTACACAGTAACACGCACACACACACGCACACACACGCGCACACACCTACACACACAATCATTAAAATGCACCTGTGTCCACTCTGCTCCCTCTCCCTGTTGCTCTCTTTTGTCTGCTTCCTTTGTTCAATGCTAATGGGCCGTGGCAATTTTCGATCATCGTGAGAGTCTGGAATGTGGCACTGACCAGCAGGGAGGGAAGTTAACCTCAGCAGCATGGAAGGCCTGCGGGGGGGGCGTTGGAGGGGGCACGGGGTCAAAGCTTTATTCCCAGCACTGCACTGGATTGCACCATGAACCAGAGTGCAAACCTCTACACAAGATCTAAACTCTTTCAGTTCCAGATAAAGCAGGAATTCATCGTCATTTAATGACTCGGTGTAAAGTCTGCGTGCCGGGGGGGGGGGTCAAATGTCAACTCTCGGCTGGATTCAGTTATTTACCGCGAGGCAGAGAGGGTGGCACCTTGTTAAACACGACTCCGAGAGGGAGGCTCTGGCAGGTATCTACCGTGTTTATTTTAGCTTGTGCATCATTGCATTTTTATTGTTATTTGCCTCGCTTTGTAATGGAATTAATTTCAAGAATCAGCAATAAAGGAACTAATCGAACTGTTTTCCAGGTATAACAGCAGATAAATAAACAAAGTGTGCTGTGATGACATTTGCCTTTATTGCATCCGAACGACTACTTCTGTGAAAACGTCACAGATAAAACACATTTATTTCATTTCATTAATGGGCACCAGGCAGCTCCTCGAGTTTGCCGTCAGTGGCTCTCCACGATGGAGCTAATTACTCCTCATCACATCCAGCAGGTAGTAATTAGGCCTTTGTTACTTGCTATCATGCTGTTGATACAATACAAGTCTATCAGCCTGCAATTCTTCTCCACCATTGTGAAGAGGGAAAGGAGATTATGAATTTTAATAGGTGAGAATTAAAGCCCAGTGAGGGGAGGGCCCACCCGGGAGGGCCCACCCCCACCCCCACCCCCACCCCTCCCTGTGTTTACCGCTCATGTTTTTTCATGAAGATGTGATTTTTAAAGTATTGCATCACGATTCAAAGCGACTTATTCAGCGTGCTCGATCAAGTGTTCTTGACTGACGCTCGCTATCACAATGGAAAACCAATTCGAGGCCGGTCTCAGCGGATTCTCAGCAGGGGGGGGGGGGGAGCAAATTGGTTATCTATGAGATCATGCCATAAAAAGCTGATTGCTAAGTATGCCTTCTGCTAATGTTGTCATATAAAGGGTTGAAAAGAATCTCAGTGATAGCCAGCTGATTGTAAAGAACACAACACTCAGGCAGACCCTCGGCTGATTGGCAGAGGCCAACATGCAAACAGGGTTTTATTGACTATGTGGTAATCTTTATCTCGTGCATTTCATGATTGTGACATCACGTGTGTTACCAGAAAAGCACAAATGGTCCTCTAGTCAAAACATGCAAGGCGTGAATGAGCAAAGGGTTTGTATCATGTGTTTAACTCTTTAAAGCCGAGTGTATCGTATTTGATCAATTCCACCTTTATCCATTCATATGTAAACTAGTCAGCTCTCAGCGAGCACAAATCTCCACCAAGGCAACTCAGCTTCCACATTCTGTCATTATTGGACCAAAAGAAAATAGCTGAACGATAGTTTGATCGTGATGTCACCATGGAAACGCTCCGATAGAATGCGGTATCACAGCCACATCTTTATTAGTTGGGCTATTTCATTGCATTTTTCAGTATTGGGCTCAGTAACTTTTGAAGAAACAAACTTTGACAGCTGAATCGGCGGTTTCAGCTACAATTTGATCTTTGCTGATAGTGTGTAGCGTCACTATTTCTTATCTCACAGCAGTGAATTTTCTATCAGTCTGGATTACCAGATCTTCAATGCCACTTGGATACAGATCACACTGGAATGCGTTCTAGATCTTTTAGGGACTTTCTCACTTGAGTTTCTTCAAGCACTGAAAATATTATCCATGTAGAGAGAAGCAATAATCTTGTAACTGTCCCAATGCCACGACAGTAAAGTATTCTTCTGAAAAATCATGACGATCCAGAACAGAATCTAATGGGCTATATCTTGGCATTCTTTCAAGTGGCACACCTCTATTAGGCTACGTTCAGACTTGAGGCTGAAGTTACCCAAACCCAATTCTTCTTCCCCTATGAGACCTGCATCAGATTTTTTCATGACACAGATCCGGTTTTTCCAATATGTGGTCCTAAATCCGATAGGTATCCGATCTTTTGCCATGCGACTTTATTTACCCAACCTGCACGTCACTAATACACGACATACATACTATAGCCTCCGAGCAAAATATGAGGAATGTTCTTAATCTTTTTCTTAACAATAAATGTTTACTTCTGCAAACACTGAGCGTCACACACTGCGTGTGATGCCGGTGTGCACATGTGGGACACTTTTGGGTCGTATAAAGTTCACACAGGAGATCACATATAAATCACATTGAATTACTTCCGCCTAGACGTAGGTTACACGTGATCGATCTTTCGTTTGTCCGTCCGTCAGTTAGCAAGATATCGTGATGAAATTTGTAGGAAATGTTGGGAATCTTAACAGGAAAAGATTAATACATTTAGAGGATGATTGATGATCCAGAGGAGAACCTGGATTATGGATCAGTTTGGCAACATTGCTGTCAATAGGGCTTCAAAATTTGTTCCTCAATATCTCGGTTGATTATTGACTGATATTTATGGAATTTGACACAGTCATGTATGACGCCGATCCCTATCTCACCACCGAATGTCATCCAGATCGGATTCAGAATGGCCTTAGGAATGTTTTTTTTTAACATTTTAACATTAAAACCCATTTACGGATTAAAAAATCAGTTACAAATACACATCAACTCCGATTCACTTTTACTTTTCATGGTTGGATACCAAGAACAATTTATAACCTTTTGGTGATTATCCAGATCACCATGTGGATGGTGTAAATCTAATTATGATTGGAATGAGCTGCTCAGCAGAGGTCTGTGCTTTCTGAGTGCTTTCCTAGTTGGAAATGTGAACGAGCATTAAGCCCTGCAGAGTGAGTAGTCTTCCGGTTAGGAGTCTTGTTTTAATTTAAAACATCCATACATCGACCTCTAGTTTCCCTCAGTGGACTTTGTTGCTCTCATGCTAAGCAATTGTCATGCCTGGCTCAACAACAAACCACTTCACTGAGTCACTTCCACAGACAAGCTGTCAGGCCGCTCTTTAAAGTGCAGAGCTGCAGCCGAAACATGAAGATCTGATCCAGGAACCATCCCTTCATCTAAAGGGAATTAACTATTGGCCATCTGCTCTGAAGCTCGGTAATTCGATTCATGTTGCCTGTTATTTATTTAATCTGTGCTAAAACTTGTTAAAACCGGCAAAACTGTCTTTGGTCTCAAGATCAACTGAGCCTGCTTAGTGATGCAGACTAGCTCTTAGTTCTTGCTTCAGTTCTCCAGAACTAAAGAAGCCTCTTGATTGAAAGGTCTTTAACCAACCCTAAACAAGTCCAGTTGATTCTTAGTTTTTGCGCTTCTCTATTCACCTCGACCTGGATGACTGGGAACAGACACAGACTATTTCAGTGAGCTGTAACAATCTTTCCATCCATCCATCTTTTTGCAGACAAGATGACCTCAATTGCCTTGTCTACAGTCACTTTTATATGCCTTGCGGGTTGCGTGTGTTAAGGGGCTGACCTCAGCTGAGAGGCAGGCTACACTCCGGAGATGTCGCCAGCACATTGCGGCTCCACGCATAGACATACAACCACTCACTCACACACGCTCACTCCTACAGACAATTTGGAGTTAACAATTCAGTCAAATTGCATGCTTTTGGGAGTGGGACAACATACAAACTCTGCACAGACAGGAATCGAACCCGGAACCTTCCTGCTGTGAGGCGACAGTGCAACCCACTGCGTCACCATGCCACCACAATCTTTTCATTTAAATCCTAACAGGAAAATTAAATATTAGCCTTTCTGGAACTTCCACCCGCATCTCTCAGTATCGACAGCAGTTTACTCAGCTGCCATGAGATAACACAGGTTTCATCACATGACCTCTGCATACATCGTGACCCTGACCTCGCCGATGTTCCCAAGATGTTCCCAATGAAGGAAGCGTTGAACTCTGGGGTGCATCCGAGTAAAGGAGTGGAGCCAGGACTTTTTCTCCACCTTCTTGAACATTGCAGCCGTCACGCGTCTCTACTGGTGGGCCTCGGTGGAGGCACAGATACTGATGCATGTTGTACTAGTTTGGACAGTTATATTACCAATAGTTCTTTGCTAATATTTATTTCAAGAAGCCTCCTATAAAAATAACATTGTGTTGATTAATTTTGTTAACTGATTAATTTTATCCTGCAACTACCTAAATGAACGATGACACACTATCCAGGTTAACCGCTATACGGTCTTACAATCAGTACAGCAGTAAAATCTAACATTACAGTGATTTTATTTTAATTAGAAAAAGGCAAGTTAGATAATAACAATTATGCACGTTTGAAAGTCGCTGCTTTAATCCTGGGGTAGATTAAAGGTACTTTATATTCACACCGTGAACATCTTTAGTTTGTACTCAGCTGCTGTTGCTCATTTGTCATTAAGCCTTCACAATGTTTAAATTCTACTAGACGCAAACACAAAGACCTGATAAGATAAGAACTTGTCTGACTTGCAAAAACATTGCCCTCCACAGCGTGTCCACATTGTAATGATACATCCGTCACTATGCTGCCTGCAGAGGAACTAGAAGCAGCTACAAGGGGGGAATTTATGATTTTCTTTTCTATGTCATTTCCCATGGAGGGTTACTATGTGTTCATTTTAGTTGAAGCAGAAAATTATGAACATTATCTTTTCTAGTTCAGATGAAGAAGACACTCAGAGGCCTCATCCTGATCTGACTGAAAGTTTCCCTCATCAGAGAACTCGTCGGATTATCCTGATGTCACCCTGGTGGTTAAAGAATTTCTTATTGATGCAAACGCCCGACAAACTGTGCCACCATCCAATTTTAGGCTCAGATTTTAGAGCTCTTAAGTGGACATGATGCTGCCCTGAAGAATGTAGGGGGTGCGTTTGTGCTCTTTATGAAGTAACGCCTTTGCTGCCGTCCTCTCGAGTGCCTCGTGCATCTCCATTGTCCTCTCCATGCCGATGTTATCAGGCACAACAAATGCTTCCCCCTGTTATATTTTCTTTGGAGCTTAAATCTACGCCTGCTTTTATCTCTGGAGTTTGCTATGACGTTTATCTCTGTGCCGGTATGCGAGTGTGCGTATCTCTGAAAAGCGGTTACACACACACACACACACACACACACAGGATGTTAGCGCAGCAGAAAGATGAAGATGCTTATGTCCATTGGAATGCTGGTATCTCACTGGGTGTCCTGCTGAGCATGGAGGGTGAGGCTTATACATATGTGTGTGTGTGTGTGTGTGTGTGCATGCAATGAAGCCATTCATTATCTTTATGGCGCTCATCTAGAAAGTCGAAAGCATTCCAGCCATAATCAAGCCCCACACTTGGTCGGAAGATGTGATGTCACCTTTGCACAAATGCCAATCACTAAATTGTGCCAAGCAGAAATGACTCAGAAATTAAAATACACTATCTTAACACTTCAAGTTTTTTTTTTCTTCTTAGTTTCATTTAGTTTTTCCATCTGCGGTCACTGATAGCAAACTGGATAATGGATTTAGTGACAGGCCGTGTCGAAATCCTGAGCACCAACTCGTTGGAAAAGAAGCGTCGTGGATGGACGTCGATAATGGCCACTCTGATGGATTGTCACAGAACATCAGCAAGCAAACAAACAAATAACAGCTGCTCATCAGCTGACATCTGAGTTAATGAAAGAGCAGACAGGGGAAAAAAAATGGGTCTGGAGCAGAGTGTTGCCTTTCAGACAACGCGGCCATATTAATGGGCTTTGCCTAGAGGAGGATAAAGCGCTGAAGTCCACTGAAATGTCATCAGTCAAATCAGCACCTTCGGCGTCTGCTTGCAGCTGCTCTGAATGGGAGATTTCTTTCAGCCCAACATTGATTGACAAAGGATGGATTGACTAGCAGCTTGTCTGCACATTTATTCCTCTTCAACATTTTGCACTGAACAGAAAAGACAAAATGATTGGTTGCCTGGCTGCACTCTCTCCTGACATTCCTCTTTGTTTTAAAGTGACGATTGGTCTAAGAACACATCGTGTATCCTGAACATTGCTTGTTCCGCATTCGTTTCCCCATCATGTATTTGAGGGTATTCTGAACAACCAGGGCAGGTTGGCACTTCATCGCCCCGTGGGCTCGGTCCTGGGCAGTACATAACTCATTGTTGGCGATGGGAAGGTGAGATGGGGGCCGTGAAGCCAGTCCGGATGCTTCAATGGATGGCTGCCCTTGCAGGCAGCCGGGATGTTCTGAGTGACTGGCACCTGCTCTCGTGGCACCAGATGGCCGGGCAGGGGCCCGTACCACTGGGTTGAGGGGACCCCGTGTCCCTCTGTGCATCTGCAGCCTGTGTCAGGATGAAACGCAAGTTGGGCAAGGGTTCAGTCAAAACACGACCACGCACCTGATGCCGTGTGTTGACTTGCAGCGAATCAGTGGCAGTCGTCCAAAGATCTGAGAGGATGGACAGGAGTCAGAGAGAAGCTGGCAGTGGGATCTGGACAGCTTAGTTCAGTGAAGCAAACGTTCCATCTCATCAAAAAGTTCAACCGAATTCTTACAGACTCGGGCCAGTAAGAAGAAGAGTGAAAGGCATTATAATTTAAAATGATAAATTAAAGTTTATTTCAAGAGTATAATTAGTGATTACATGTGATATTTTAATGCTAGGAATGCTGCTGCACAGGATCGCCATAATTTCAAGGCATTGGCCTCAATAATTCGATCTGCATCTGTCGGTTCGTCAAATTTCAATCAACAAAAAAATGAATGGTTAAGAACCGGGGAAATTGTAAAATATGTTGGGTACTGAAAATGGCTTTCTTTGTTCTGTCTGCATGTTTTAGAAGTGCAGTACTGGTACTTTGCCAGATTGATTTTGAACTGGGGAAATGATCATTCCTCATGATGCCTTCATCCGTGCTCTTTTTTTTTAGAATTTCTGAAAATTCTGCAAACTGAATTAGAACAATTTTACATCATCTATCTTGATGTAATCAAATATCTTCCCCACATGCTTCTTGTTGCTGTGGCACGGCAGAAACAAGCTGTATTGACAATACAAAGTTTGATTTGGACAATTTGGCACATTGTGACCGAGTCAACACCACTGCTGATTGGACCACAGGAGTTCATTTTGGGGTGATGTGCAGACTGATGTAAATGTTATGAATGCAGAAATGTTAAAGTTAATCCGAATATGCCAGATTTTAAGTAAAAAACTTCCCCCCATTGAACATGACATTACAAGGCCTGACTACCTTATTGCAGAAACCTTTACAATCTTCTGTGCAGGGCGAGAGTGTCTAAGGATATCTGACATTTTCTATGACAACATTAAAATCAGACACTGTGACCTTGTGCGACCTTTAGAACACTACTGATCCACTACATCCACGCTGGGTCGATCCCCAGGGACGCCTCATCGAGCAGAGCTGAGCGGAACATCGGTGCTAAGGTGACGCGCTTGTCTCTCTGAGGACTGTTGCTGTGACGGAAGCAGTTGAGCCTACTGTACCTGTCGGATGCGGCTGGAGTCAGATCAGCCTCTCTCTCCCTCTCTTTGTTGCGTGGGCTTTTTAGCACCACAGAGTCCCGGGAGTGACTGCCTGCCTCAGATTAAACAGCTCAAAGATGCCCTTTTTGTACATTGTTGTTACCCCAGGTTGTTTATTTTAATTTTATTTGACACACTTTTGCACACATGCATTGATTTTTTTACATTTTATTTTTCCAGTCCCTCATTATTTGAACAGTTTTGGACTTCTGTCTGGACATTTTCATGTTGCTATGTGAAGTGTGTGTGTGTATGTTTCTATGAAAGGTGCTGGAGAAATAAAGTTCAGCTGAGTTGGGCTCTACTCATCAATATTTCAGCAGCTCAACACAGCTTGAGCTCCCAGTTCAAGTCAATGGGGGGCGGGAGGACCATTCCTCTTGCTGGGACAAGTGCCAGGACATGCCAGCCGTGTGAGGACTGCTTAGTAAGGTGATTCGTTGCTAGCAGCTAGCACATCGCTTGATCCATTATAAATGAAGCTGGGAATTTGCTGGCAAGTGGTGTTGCAGGTTATTGTGGGAAAACAAGGGACCAACAAATGGTGTGTAAAGAAGTGTAGATGCTGATCAGTATTCCCAAAGCTAAAAACTGCAAATTCACACTATAAACCCAGACAGTATACTCATGCACTGCAGCATTGCATCTTAGTACACAGTGGTTTCTCTGAACAATAGAACAACCCACATGATGAGGTGGGTGGATGACATGAAGAGCCTGTCATCATACAGCCTTTAAGTCTAAACAGCTGTTGAGGCACATTTGTGGACTCAGAGTAAGAGCATGTTTGCCTGCTGGCGTGTTTGATACCCACCCACCCACACAAATACACAAATTACAAAGATGATCAAGCAGAACTATCATTGCAGAAAAGCATGGGAGAAGCTCCAGTCTTTGATCACTGTAGTTGATTGCCATGAGAACGCATTCTTTAAATCGAACAGCTCACCAGAAGCGCAAGTAGCTTGTGACAGCTTACAAATGCCAGAGGACAAAATAAGTCCTGAAAGGAACATCTTTCATTGATTTCATAAGTTCAATGTAGATTTTGGGATTCTTTCTCATTCTTCTCATTGAGTGACTTAATAAGGGTCTTATTGGGTTGTGTTTACTTTATGGTCTAATGGAATGAGAGCGAGCAGAGAACAATGCTGCCTGACAAGCATTCGAGAACACATTATCAATGCGCATGCAGAGCTCTGTTTTATTTTGCCGCTTTAATAATGCTCTGTTAATTAGAAGAGAGGGAGGGATGTTGAATTAATGCCGGTGGGGAGGATGAAGGATGCGGGAGGGGGGGCAACAGCGTTCACCTTGCCAATTAGAAACAGGGGCGTGAAACAACATGCAGCAGCTAAGTGACACCAACGGAACACAAACAAGATGCTAACAAGACTCTGAAAACCACTTTGCTCCCGCTTCTGGTTTCCAAGAAGAATGACGATTGACAGTTGGTTTATTTGTTCATGTTGTGCTATCATGGTTTCAAGAAAGTTTCTCCAAAAATGGGTCTTCATTGTGTTGTCAGGTAGGAAACCTTCAAATGTTTTCTCGGCCTATTTGTAAATGTATTTGTAAACCTATTCAATAGACAGAATACACCAATCAAATATTGTGTCGGCACACTGCTCTCCTGTCTTGCTTCTCCAAGCTTCCATCAACCATCTGACAATGGCTGTGTAGATTTATTTAATCCATTGTTGCCTTGGCAACTCATCTGAGAGTCCAGCAAGGTTTCAACTGGAGTCAGAGTGCAGCAGCAGACTTATTGTTCACTTTAGGACGGAAGCTGATATTATGTCTTTTCCCACCCCTCACATCAGGATGCGCATAATTACAGTCTCCATGGCGATGTCATTGGTCAGGTTACAGACTAGACATTTTTAACTCAGCAATTATCTATGATAAAAAAAAATAAAAGTGGCTTTTTTTTGGAGTACGTGCAAAATGCATGTCAGCATCTTAAGGATATTGGTTCAATGGAGCTCATTTGCAAGTATGTGCTTCCGAGCTAATTGCAGGAGTTATTCCACATGCTAATCCACGTTGGTTGGTCGATGTTCTCACAATGAGTCAAGACAGGCGGCAACGCCACCATTTACAGGGTGATAAATCTACATTTGAAAAGTGTGAAATTCAATAAGTCTGGGTCCTAATCGTCACCCATGTTCATGTTCTCCAACCATCCGTGACAATAAACTGATCAGGGCTGCTACGAGCCGCCGTCTCACGCATAGAAAAATAAATGAGGTTTACCTTGTCCCAAACCCATACATCATCGGCTGTCAAAAGCCGACAACGCTACTGCAGAAATTATGATGAGACAAAGAAGTAAAAGGCTTGAAAAAACAAAAAAATTCACCATTGCACTCATCTAAAAAAAAAGAAGCGCTTTCTGCATCAGCTGCAGGCTTCTTTAGAGCTAAAGAGCAAATGTTAGCTTGCTAAAATACAAGGATGGATACCAATTATTAGACCAGGAACAATCACCATGTTAGCAAATGACCACAGTAACATGACATTTACGTTCCAGAACAGGCTGCAAGACCCTTCAGGATGAATTCACACAGAAAAAAAAATATTGCTGCCTCTGAATCACCGCGAATCGGGCCGCACTCCGAACTGCTGTCTGCCCTGCGTAACGCTCTGATTCACAAGAAAGCAATACTGCAGCCAAACCACATCCATAATGTCTTGCTGCTGATTGCTGTGACGCGACGTGTAAAAGTGTGACATGCTGACGGTAAAGATAAAAAGATATGGAAGCAGGAAACAGAGAGAGACTGATGGCTGGAAATAAGAATGGCAGAAATCCAGCATTTCTTTTTTACACTGAACAAAGACTTATATAACCGTAGAATGTTGCCCCGGCACTTCATTCTATAGCATGCTATTGTTCTGAATGAGAGCATGACCTCCATCATGCAGTTTCTCCCTTTTCTCCACCGACGTTGATTCACCTCTGTTGTCATGCTTAAAGGCGGAACAACAATGCCTCTTTTCAGGGCTCAGACATTCTATTCGGAACATTTCACCTTGTGTAACGCAAGGATGGACATTATGACTGAAGTTATTTTACTAGTGCACAAAAAATACTGGTGTTTTGTTAATTGAATATTTTGACACAGAAAAGTGTCAACATGGCTCCACAATGGTGGCATATCAATTTAAATATGTGGACGGAGCACCAGAGAGTAGAGATGCCATTTATCCGGCTTCTTTCTATGTAATTTTCATCTACAAAATCCATGCGATCATTTTGCCTGGTTTTTCTCATGCTGTTGACCATTTTTTGCAAATTCCATTTCTTTTTTGAAAGCATTATATCTAAAGGAATTGAGCCCATTTTGCAACAATTCTATGATGATTTATGCGGCAGACTTCCTAGGATGTGACATATATTTGGATAAAACCAAGCAAATAACCAATATCAAGAACAAACGGTTACTGATAAATGATACGCTATGATATCAATGCAATATTTTTTTCAGCATGCAAAAACACAATGCATCATGCAGCACTGATGCAGCATGAAATACGCACGTTTTTAATGCCGTTCTAGGTATTGTTACATGTTGTATTCACAGCATAAATGGGAAATAAATTCACACTCAACGGAGCATGAAAATTTGTTTTCCCCAATAAATGCGAACCTGTCAGGCCTCACATCATGCTGTCTGTCCTCCGTCCCTCTGGCTGCTAATGACGGGTTTGGAAGCATCAATTTCTTCACAAATAGAAAACCTTGAAGCAGAGTTGTGCCTGTCAAAGCAATGCGATTCCAAACATCTGCCGAGCTTTTGACAGACACGCAGGTGTTATTGGAGCCCTTCTCCTTGACTGACCTTCGAGACTTGCTTGCACCAAACACCGTCTTTGTCTCTGAAATGGCAGCAATTAGTGGATGGAGCTTTGCAGCGGGTTTATTTTGAACGCGCGAGGGCAAACAGAGCGAGGAGAGAGTGCATGGGGAGAGCGGAGACCTGAACGAGCCACGGGGGCCCCCCCAAGTGGGAGGCGGGCAGAGGGAGAGCCAGAAGGTCAGGGCTAATTAGAAGCCTTTGTGGTCCTCTCAAGCGGCTCAGAAGGAAACACACCAGATGGGCCCTCAGCGCAAGAGACACCTTGGAAACACAGACTAATGCGTGCGCTCTCATACGCCTGAAGGATGTCCTGGGGAGGCATACAAACAAGTGAGAGTGGACACAGGTGCACTTGGGACGAGGGGAGATGGCCAACAGGAAAAATGAAAGATCTGAGGGCGTCTAGACCTCTTTTTTCCATAATTACTGCCTTTCCCTTCCATTTTGCCAGGGGATGCTGCTTATGAAATATCTCACATTCTGCCAGTCTCACAAACACATGGCGGTCATAACAGTTGCCCTGCCTCGATTAACTTCTCCACTGTAGAATGTGCAGCCACCAGTGCTTGGCTCCTAACTTCAAATATCCAATTATGTCACCCAGGTCCCCATCCAGCCTTGAGCTTTTTCTTTCCATGTGACCCGGTGAAAAATCTATTAAAATAACCACGACTGCTGGGCTTCGGGTGTAGAAAATGCAACGTGACGGCGATAGTCAATTAATATCTTGACATTTCCATCCAGAGTCTGTGCAAATCGGCTACTGGAGAGTTTTGCACTGGCATAAGCGAGGCAATTTCAGAATGGGATGGCAATTCTGTCATTGGCAGATGAAGAGTTAATAGCAATAGGTTTGCATATCCAGGGCATAACGGAATGGGCATACATCCTTCTGGAGCCGGGAACAGCCATCCAGTTAAAGTCTTGACAGACGCTCCAGCAGGTCTGGGCTCCGAGCTGCTGAGAGAAGCAGTTCTGTCGCCTCTCGTTCTCTGTCAGCAAGGTAGCATCTCCATGAGTGGTGTGCACTGCAGACTTATCATCACCGCCATGTGATTAATGTAAAAAGCACTTAGCATCACCCCTCATGTCTGTCTGTCCACGAGCAGCCTTTGATAATGTGCCTTTTCAGTCTTCAGCCATGTTTACGCTGGTTTGTGTGTGTGTGTGTGTGTGTGTGTGTGTGTTGCTCTCTGGCGAGCTGAAGGACCCAGAGGGGGATCCTCGATGCCCTTGCTGCTTTAAATCATTTGCCGTGACATCTCTCAGTGTTTCGGAGCCAGTGTAGTGAGTGATTTAAATGGTAAATAAATGCGTTATGACAGAGGGTCAACAGTCGACTGCAGCACTGACAGCGGAGGCAGCGGGAAGAAATCACTTCTGATTGATATTTCTGCCTCTTGTCAGTGGAGGGTTTTCAACCGGAGCCGACGGACAGGACCCAAAGTTTCATCTGCAGAGACGCTGCGCTTCACTCGGCGGCCGCATGACCAACTTGTCGAACATTTTGATGACGGAACAAGGACTAAGTGGGACGCCTTGGCTGAGATGAAAGGGTCGCCTGCAGTAAAGCTTTACATGATAGATTGTTAGTAAACTTCCCAAGCCTTGTTTATTCTGTACTTTAGCGGTTGGCATGCTTGTGTAGCGGCATGCACGCCATGCAAATATCAGCTAAATGTCACATTCATTAAGGGATGGAGGGCTGTCTGGATGTGGGACAGCCCCTCTGTCTGTCTTTGCAGTGGATGCAAATGAGTGAACATGGAATTGCCTGGAGGGGTGGGGGGGGGGGCAATCCCATATCTTGGGTATTCCACTTGGGTCACTTATTTGTGTGTATGTATCCTTACAAAGATGAACAATCGTGTGTCTATAGCGTCAAGCAGAATATTTCCTGAGCCTCGTGCTATTATGATAAACAGTGACATGATTGTTGAGTGCAGTGCGAAATGTCA
Organism: Brachionichthys hirsutus; assembly: GCF_040956055.1. Lineage (NCBI taxonomy): Eukaryota > Metazoa > Chordata > Actinopteri > Lophiiformes > Brachionichthyidae > Brachionichthys > Brachionichthys hirsutus. The sequence continues at coordinate 4,065,366 of NC_090910.1, read as the reverse complement.
GATGTCTGTTTGCTGCATCGGAGCTCTTTTCCTCCATCGTTCCACAGCGGCCTCTCCATTAGTTATTTGTGAAGGTGTTTGGATGTTTTCCACGCAGCAGTGGGGATCATTAAGAAAGCTCATAGATCACTCCCATTTCTCATTCTGTGCTGCTGGCATCCAGTGCATGTGGCCCGCTCATTCATGTTTCAATAGAAATTATGGATTGTGCACTTTTATTCTTTCCAAATGTCCTTTGCACATTTGCCATTTTTTTTGCCTGTCCATCACATTTGGTTTGGTGACCTAGCCACATTCGCTAACAGCACACTGATCCCTCTGTGCTTTGGTGTACAGTAATGTTGAACCAAACTTTGGCTTGGCTCAACGATGAACTTCATGAGTATTGATGGCGGGACATAGAAGGTCATCCAGATGGTCGTAAGCTTTCCATTTCCTGTTCGCATCATCATTTTCCCAGGGTGCTTTTAGCTCTCACCAGTGAGGAAGAAGCTCTCTGTGGCGTCGTGTTGATTCTGACTGGCAAAGCCACAGCTTGGCCTTTCCCCACTAGACACACCATGGAGTACTGTGTGTGTGTGTGTGTGTGTGTGTGCGCGTTGTTTGGCAGTAATCTGGAAGTAGCTTGTACATGCTGCTGTCCTGTTAATTAGCCAAACAGCATTTTAATGTTGGACCATGCCATCTGTCCAAAGGGGCGGAGCACAGGAAAGGTCTCACACATTTTTAATGAGGCTTAACATTCACACAGAGCGATAATAAGGCTCCACAGCTTGAATCGGACACTATTTGGAAAAGAATTGCCACCACTCCAATCTTTTGTATGTAACTTTTTCCTCCCATCCCTCATTCTTCAATATCAACTCACAAAACAGGTGGCCCAGTCTGCATGCACAATATATTTTAAGGGTTATTCCACTAGCTTCCAAGGTCATTTTGTGGAAACAGCTGCATTGAAAACGCTTCTTTTAGGACCATCTGAAGGTCTTGATGTCCTCTGCCTCTCCATCTCTTAAGAAATGGGATCACAAAATCACTTTTATTTATCGTCTGTGGAATTTGAAATGTACACTTCTGGGTAGCAGACCTGCATACCTCTCTGGCTGTGGAAGTTGCATCGTTAATAATTACGGCTGGCGGTGATGCTCGACCTTGATGCTGATCACCAGATCCACATACAAAGCCATCACAAAGTGCAAAAGGCTAAGTGGGTTAAGGAAAAGGAGAGGAAGGATGGCAAAGTGGGATAAGAAGACTGGATGAAATGAAACAAGGGAAAAAAGAAAGGAGTGTTAATAGGGATGTCCCGGTCAGCGTTTTTGCCCCCGAGGCCGAGTCAATTGATTTTGAACTGATACCGAGTCCCGACCCAATACTTCTTTAATACAGAAAAATAAATAAAGATGAGTGAAGAAACGGATCCAGTATGTCCCTTATTTTCTATTTTATCATCTTATTTTCACATTTAACTCTTAAACAGAGCACTTCTGTGGTGTAGCTTGATCATTCAATTAATAAAATATTTTTTTCACTTTGGACTTGGATTAGTACAACAGGAAATATTAAACACGAATATTTAAAATAAAATGATCAACACCTCAATCGCCAGGTTTTTATCATCCACTTAAGAATACGTCCACACCGCAGACGTACCGGTACTCACGCGCCCCGCTTCAAGCTGCTTCCCTGTTTAGCCAGCATTCAACACAGGAAGTGACGTCATGCCGGATGGGGTGCATTTCTGTTTGGAGTAGAGAGGTCTCACTCTGTGGCACAGAGTGACTCCAGATCTGATAAAAAGTAATGACAATAACTATCCACATATATCCGAGTCCTGATCGGGAGGTAACGTCCGATTCCGATCCAGTCTGCAAGCAGGTTATCGGGCCCGATTTCCAATCACAAGATCGGATCGGGACATTCCTAAGTGTATACAGGAAGGTAAGATACAAAAAAGAAAAAAACTTAAGTGAAAGAGGGCCAGCAGAGAAAGAGGAATATAGAGGAAAGAGAAAGGGAAACGATTGGAATGTATAACACAGACACTTGGAACAGTCACCACGACAACGCGACACAACGTCTGACAGGCTGATTATTTGAGTGACCCCAGGCTCCAACAAAATAGGTCTGCTGTGCGTTGTTCTCCCCACAGACGGAGCTCTGGGGCTCAGAAAACACGGACAGCCGAGTCCCTAGACTGAGGAGGCCTGTAGAGCAATGACAGGCCATGCCAGGGCTAATTACCCCTCAGAGACATGAGGAGAATCATTCAGCTGTGTGACACACACACACACACACACACACACACACACACACAACAGATTAATCCTATCCCCCATTCGTCTCTGGTGACACTTTTTAATGAATCAAGAGAGGTTTTTTCGTTTTAAAGCGTCTTGTGACTTTCATTCTCCCTCCTAAATTTCATTTGAAAGTAAAATCTCTATTTTTCCTCTTGATGAATCGATGACAAAACCTTATTTGGATTGACCTGCGTGTCTTTTGCGCAATTCGTTCGATAGTTCAGATTGGACATTTCGATGCGCTGACACACTTCATCATCTCATTTGCATGCCGGCAACACCAGCGCTTGTCTGATCTGACAGACGCACGAGAACGGCGGCGATCAATTCAAATGCTGGCGGCGACACCTGTTCAGATCTCTCCCAAATAATTGAACCGGGCCTATTCCAGTCCAATTTGTGATTGCTCCTTCAGATGGATTGATGGGCATACATTAGCCTTGATAAGTGTCACATTGTCAGATGGAACTCAGATAAGAACACATTTGCATGGGGACAAATGTATGCAGCCAGCAGAAGACAATCTCGTTCGAAACTCTTGAGATCTGGCTGTCCAGGGTTACGTAAAATAGCAGCTTCAACAACAGAGGACAAATTGTAGCTTTAATCATTTTGTGCATAATGGAGACATGAAAGCTGATAGAAATGGTTCCAGGCTGTCAGTGTGCCATGCTTTCCAAGAAGATTTCATACCAGGGGACAGACAAAATCGCACATTGAAAGCGATTTTCACCGGAAACAATCTAAACACAGATGGCGTAAATACTTTATGGCCACTACATTGTGCAAATGTGCAATTTACTTTGCAATACGTTACAATAAAAATGTGTCTATTGCCACTTTAAATTACGTAGCATTCATAGCTAACAGCAAACTGAAGCCAGAAGCCGAGATTCGGCTGTTTAAAAAAGTTAAAATGTAATATTCAGGTTAAATTCCGGTATTTGAAGCTAAATTTGCGATTTGCATTCTGGCTTCTCCATTTTATATGTTGATTAAACCATGTGCCACGTCAAACTGAGGAAAGAGAAAGGCTTCACGGGGAGCTTTCAGGTCAAAATGATTCTTCATTTAACTGATTAATGACACTATATTATCATTTTACTGGTGTCCAGAATCAATATGTGCATTTTATTTCTTTAGAAATAAATTGATGGCTAAGTGAAAGAGTTAGCCAGACTTGTGAATTTAATGGCGTTTTTGTACATTGGTTTCAGGTCTCACCATTGACAATGGATGATTTTAATCCTCAGTCAGCCCTTCATCTTAGTAAACAATACAAACATGCATCATATTGTGGATCAGTTTTCTCGTGGGTGGCAGGACTGTTGTTGTGACATCAGAGAGTCATGGCCCCCAGGGGGCCGTCTCTGAATGATGAACCCCCTGAGCACCATCATCATGCTTTCTCCAGTGGCTCCCGTGGGTGTCCCTCCCCAGAGACCACACTCTCCCTGATGAGCTTGCACTGGAGCAATAACTAGCGAGCAGGGTGTGACAGCAGACATGCTTTTATGTGCCAACCAATTAACTGCGAGGTGTTGCCTATCTTTCAATCGATTTGGACTTTTCACTATTCAATTTTTTGGCCATAATGCCTTATGTAGGTGATCACTATTCATGCAGCAGCTGGGGTGAACACTTCACGAATTCTAACCTCATGTGGATGTGGAGGCGTGTGCGCATGTGGCGGTATAAGGCGACGGGCTTCAGTTATGATTCATTGCTCAGAATTTGACATGTCTCCTTGGTCTCTCCATCTTAAAATCCCAACAGCCCTTCCCTCTCATCTCTATGTTCTTCAAATGTCTCTTTTAAATTGCCTCATTTCACGACCGAACAACACCAAAGTGTGTGAGCCTCCGATGCCCAAGCTAAGTCTGTGTGTGTGAGTCAGTGTGAGTGTGCAACGACGACTACCTCAAACCCCAGTGGGCTGTTTGAGGTGGCCACGCCACAGGAGATATTGTGCCTCTCTCTTCCTTCCCAGCTAAACCCCACCAGGACCGGAGGTGTGAATGGATTCCTGTCTTTATTTCATTTAACACCCAGCTCTTCTCCGAAGGTATAATTATTAAAAGGGCCGACGAGCAAAAATGAAACAAGTTGCAACAGGTGGTGATACGTCCATTCTTTGATAAGTGCAAAATAAAGCGAATGTGCAGTAAATGGCCAGCTGTGGAAGCGACCTGACAAAACAAGGGCTTCTAAAAATGATCTGTGAACAGGCCTTTTGCAGCTCAACTCTCATTGACTCCCAGTTTATTCCACTTCTCCTCCTGCACGCATGACTTACCACCTCCAGAATGCATTATTCCACAAATGAGGGTAAGCCCGCTGCGCGAGACACTCAATTCAAAATTTGGCTGCTTTTAATAGCATACCTAAGTGGTCCTGAAGCTCCCAATCTTAATTGGAAAACCAAAATACGATGCACACGCACATTCAGGGGCTGTCCAATCAGGGGCTAATGAGACCCTTGTAAAGCACATTTGAACAGGTTTGGGAGCAGGAAAGGTTTCTTAGGTCAGCACAGCTTCTCCCGGCACCTGCACACGGCGTCTCCATCGGCAGTTGCACCCCTTGTTCGGTGATTTCTCTCCCAGCACTTTTATTGCATCTTCTGCCCAAGACAAACAGCAGCAAAGCCAAGGTAACCATGGATACACGAGGGCCACAGCTCTTTTCTCCTTCCCTGCCGATGCTATTGAAAAAAGTCCCTCTTTTGAATTTAAGTGGTGGGAGTCTCTTATTTCTCACTGGATGCTCAAGGTTGTGAATGATGTGTGGGAAGGAAACAATGCTGTGTGGAACAAAAAAAGAAAAGAAAAAAGAAACTATCAAGGTGATGTTGGAGTAGAGGAGGATTTTTTTACGCTCTGACTTTTTGGTTCTTTTAACACAAAGACAATCAGCAGCGATTGATCAGGGGAACGCCTGTGGGCTCCTTGAAGTGAAACGTGGCTGTAAAGGTGACGAAAAGGAAAGTTAACGGGCGCGTTTGAGTCAGCCACCTTGACTGACTGAACCGCTACGCTCTTCACAGAGCTAACGATCACATCAGCTAATTAGACACACACACAGCTAGCACGGATTTACATGACCAAACACAACTAAGCTGAAACAAACACGCCATCACGCCATCCCACCTTGATTTCACAAACGTGAGCTGATAACGTTCTCTGTTGCTCGCCGTTGCCGAGCAATGAACATGAAAGGAAAGACGAGGAGGAGGGGGCGGCGGCGAAGGAACAAAGGAGAAAGTGAGGAGGAAAAATGACAAACATATGAGGTGAGCGGAGCAGAGGAGAGGTGAAAGGGAAAGATAGAGAGAGAGAGAAAAAGATGATCTTAAGGCGATCAGCCTTGATAGGAGGAGGGCAGAGTTGAATTGTCCTCAAGAAGGAACATGACAGTGGCTGTAATAGATTCTCCTCACACCTTCCTCGTGGTGACCTGTCTGTGGGAGAAGGCCTTCTGGTTAATGACGGGCGAGGAAGCGGAGGAAGCCTTCCGAGGCTCATCGTGTGCTGCAAACCGGTTTCACTGTGGCCTCTGGCACTGCAGCGCCGCGAAGACAATGCATCGCTTTTTAACACACCCGCTTTGTCATTGTGTTTGGATTCGGAAGTGATCAATCAAGAGAGACGGCGTGCTAAAGGGGCGACAAATTTTTTCGCTAATGGAAGAGGTGCCAGTGGGCGTAATCCCCCACTTTCTTCCAGTGTAATGTCTCAAGCTATTATTTCCTTGCAAAGAAAAGGCATTATTAAGGGGCCTATAATCCAACAAGCTACAATGAACTGAAGTGTATTTTTTTTTTCCTGCCCTCTGTTAGTGCTGTTAGGCTGGAGAGTCGGAACAGCAAGAGATTTCATTATCCCCATTGTACCACCGGGGCAGCTAGCAACAGAGTCACCAGGCAACAAGCTCCCTGTGCTGGGTCTGCTTCGAAAAAGTCTTTACATTTTATACACACACACACACACACACACACACGCACACGCACACACACACACACCAAATCCCCCCCCTCTTAGTCTTTAAATCATGCCTAATCCTTTTGGGTCTGACCAAAGTCCTCTAAAAAAACATAATGGACAGTAATCAGCTCTACAGCATTCAGTGGATTGGCTTGTTTTGTCATGACCGAACATAAAAATGCATTTCTTGTTCCTGCGTGCCACACACACACACACACTGCTCAGCTTCCCCTTTCTCCCAGATCTTCATCTGCATTGAGACACAGTTGCAATCAGGCTGATGATGAGAAGTGCATGGCCAAGGCAAGAGCCCTCTCTGTGTTTGAATGAAAATAGGATATTTAAAGTACCTCTCGATTTGGCATCCCTTGTAACATGTTGTCAGATTTTGAAGCGCCACACTGAACGTCTGTTTGGATAGGGAATTTGTTACATTTTGCTACCCACTGAGATTTGTTTTAACTCTTTGCATCTCACACTGTACACTTGATTTTTATGCCCATAGAAATGACAGCCAATGCTGTTGTTTTTTTTCTCTCCTCTTATTTATAGCCCCACTTCTTTATTTGTCTCCCCCCTTAGCTCTTGGGGATTTTTGCAAACAGCGAGGCCTTGCATCGGTAACCCAGTGCAGGCCAAACAATAAAAGGTTCATCCAATTCAGTCTGGCATGTGGTCCCGCCTTTCAGAACGGAGAAGCCAACAGCACCTGGTATCTCTTGTGCCGCCATTACGCACTGCCAAGATTGGAGAAGATTGCTCTGCCAGAGCGATAATGTTGACATCCTCCACGAGCATCCATCACCCCGCACCCAACTCTCTCTCCCACGCCAATAGATATGTTTGTGTGTAAGTGTGTGTTCATGGTTGAACCATCCTTCCAGTGGGTCCTGTGTGGAATAAGTTATCATAGGTTTTTATCTCGTACTCTCCATCGCTCTCTTACAACAGTGGCTTTCCTTATCGTAGCTGAACCGACTGACCTTCCCCTTTCCCACCGTGACCCCCAGGATTCCTAGATCCGTCTCTATCACATTTCTCTCGGTAAATAGTTGTGAAAATCTTACTTGCATAATGTGTTCCATAAATCAGACGCAATCACACAAACAGTTGTAAAATAACTAGCAAGCTAAATTTGATAAAAGCTAATAAAACCAACAAGGTTCATCGATTACTTCTCTTTCAGCAGTAACAATGTTACCAAGATTATTGATTCCACCGCACTACCTTTTTCATTGTGAACTTGATATTTGTTTTAATTTTTTTTACATGCAAATATTAATTGGTGATATGTTAAGACAGGTAGGATTATATTCGCTTTGGTATATCAATAAGATATGTTCATTCGGATTTCAAATTACATTCCACAAACCTAAATATTTTTAGGAGGTGTATATTATATGATTTATTATATATCTCGCCACCACAATGCCCTCACCGTGAGCAGAAACACCTTCCATGCAGTTTTGGGTCAGCGGCTTCACACCTTTGAGTGTTATCATGGATGTTATATCCCTGCATCCCTTGATACGCCCATCACCCCAGAAGACCTCCCACACACCCCACCCACGATTATGTGTCGTGCCTTGGCCCTTGGCTATGATGTTGCTCGGCAGATTGGTTTGCTGCGTAGTCGCTGATGTGTAAATGGAAGAGGGTGCATGGCAATAAAGATGTGATGTTTCTGTTTCTTCTCCTCAGGAATCAACTCAGCAAATTCATCAAGTGAAACGCTTGCTGCTGCGTTTCTTTCTGAACATATTGCTGCATGATTTTTCAGATTTGAAGAAGAGCAAAAACACGAATTTGACCAATTTCCATGGAAATTGGCAATAAAATTCTGCCCTCAGAAATGTACTGTAAAATACCCAATGATTGTAAACCCACAGCATTAAGCCAGCCAGCACACTGGGTCATTATATTAACAGTAAATAGGCATTGGAGGTGATAATGCAGTGCAAATGACAGCACACTAAGTTCCCAGCGCTGCCATTAGTGGCTGTGAGTACAGTGTTTTCATTACACAGTAAAAATGTAATAGCATTATTAAATGAGACTAAATATTTCAGTGCTCGTATTTTGATATCAAACTGCATCTATTTACATGGGAAAAGTAAACAATGTGTTTAATGGATAACTGGCGGGCCAGAAGAAGCACCGGGTCCATCAATGAAACAAGCGGTCTGGCATTGTATCAATCATAGGTTCAATAACACAATCACTAAATGGAACACACACCCAGGCTTTCAGTTCTAATGACACTGATTATGTAACTACAAGACAGACAGGCATCTGGAAAAGATGAATGACAATGGTAATCTGTCTTATTCAAATAAAAATGTGAAATATTTATGCAAAATTTCTGGGGGGAAAAAAACAGGTTTTCCTGAATCCAAGACACATAAATGTGAGAAACTTTAATCACAGAATCAGAAAGTTCTGCAACCTGGACAAATATACTGAGCTGAGTCCGTTAAAGAACGAAGATTGAGAGATTTTATCTGCTCAAAGGGACAATGTGACCTCCTGTGGAAAATGGAAATGGCGCAGTGACTCAACGGACGCTTCACCGCCTCAGATGAGACAAAGAGGCTGAGGGACAGTTCACTCACTGACACCTAACAATCAATGTGCTTGTGTCTCCGGATGCACATAAAACCCTCGCCATCAATAACAACTGTCCTCGGTCCTCACAAGGCCTGCCATTGGTCAATAATGAGCAGCGTGTCAAAGCTTTTATTGTTGATGGACTCGTTCAAATAATCCTGTGAGAGTAAATCCTGCATTGTCAATCAGTTCCAGAAACGCTAGCTGACATGGGTGCGGGATTTCACGATAGTACAAAATAAATCGGTATGTGTAATGTGTAAATAAGCTGTCATGGTAGTATTTAAGCTTCTGATTGTGTTTCATCCTCTTACAAAAAGAGACGTTTGTGTGCAGTTTACCCTCCTCATATTATTTTTTTTGCATCTTCTTGAATTAGTTGGTGCTTAAAGAACAGACAACCAGTGAAGCATTGCTGTTACTTAGCAGCATAAATGGAGCTCATGCCAATGGATAAATAATATTTTGAAATACAGCTGGATTATATTTATATTTTTTTCAATGACAAACAGAAGTGGAAGGAAAAAAAAATAGTCCTTTGTATTTTATTGCCTTAAACCTTAAAGCAGTGCAGGGCATCGTAACCAAACCCTCAGCAGACTTCATCCCAGAGTTTATTCATAGGACCCTCAGAACACAATGGCTCCCATGTTGCTTCTTTACCATTGAACTATCCCGACGGCTCTTCTGTGGCTTAGAAACATTCCATTGTGTATCTCCTCACTGCACAATATTCCCTCTGCACATTGAAAGGACAACTGCCTGCTTCCGTACATTTGACCTTGACTTAAGGAACATTATGTGTGTGGCTGACTCTGCTTATCAGTGAGTGACTTGAATGTTGAGTTGTGTTTTTATAAGCTTCGCAGATTTACATGCTCAGCAGCTGCAAGACTTAAAGACAAGAGAGACGCTGTCGAGCGGAGGGGCGGGCGAGTTACCTATCATTTGAGGCTGCCTCTCGGCTTTAATCCCACGCCGCTTTCACACGGAGGGAAAATGCTGATGAAGCCACGGAGCACAACAATTGAAGAGAGAAAGAGACAGACGAGAGGCTGCCCTCTTCTTTGGTGTATCAATGTAAACTCCTGACAAGGCAAGCCTTCCTCCTTTTCATCAAGTTTGTGTTTGCAGGGTTGCATTTTTGACTGGATCAGCATTCTAACGAAAGCCTGGCGATGCCCAAAAGCTCTGTTTGAGCCCCTCAAGAAACAGTCAGCAATTGTGTCTTTTGTTAATATGCAACTTCTGTTCGGCACCTGTAGACAATGCAGGCATGGAACTGCATTCTCATTCTTACAGCGCAGCAAACACACATAATGCCAGAAAGTTCTGCCCAGAGATGAGTAAACTTGGCTGCCTGTAACTCCCACTGGATCTTCGGCGTTCATCCTTTCAAACTTATTTCTGCCTTCACCCTTTTCATTCCCCAACCATTCCATGTATGTTTATGCAGCCATTGTTTAGCTGCAGCAGATGATACCTGATCGCTGACACAAAAAAACAAAAGAAAAGAAAGATCACAATTTTTCACGCCTATTTGACGCACACCCCGGGCTGGCAAACGATGCCGATCATTGTTTGAAAAGGCTTCCTGAGAAGCCGCCGTCACCTTCCATTCATGTTAATTCTACAAATGAGTTTGAGTGTATGTCCATAACGAACACGATGTGTTTTCTATTGATCCTTTGCAATTAATACTCCTGCTGATTTATTGGTGGGAAACGCTTGACCTGCAGGAGGCCCCGCTGCAGGATTGTGTGACGCAAGCAAAACGCAACAGTCCAAACGGAGCTGGTGATGCATTAGAGTTACTTCAATGTAGGACCGAGAATACAGGTGTGAAACTAAACCCCAAACCACAGAGGCTGTTCCAAGCCGAGACTCAATAATTGTTAGAATCACTTATCGGCAGCAGAACAACATCTGAGGCAGGGCTTCGTTTCAGGGACTTAACCACATCAGCTAGTGAAATAGCCCTGTAAACCGCGCCCCCCCAGATCACTATGAAGGGAAGCTCTACATCCCTGCATTTCTTATCGTTTTAATTATTTTTGTCTTTCATGGAAGAAAATGTCTGTTGATTATATACATAAGCAGCTTCGATGCTGCTAGTAAAAGCTGCCATCGTCATTCCAAACCACCAACACTAACTATCAATATTAGAAAACTCAGGAATGAAACGCAGCCATGCAGCTATCTTTCTACACGCCACGTTCAACGCATTTAGAAACTGGCCTTGGATGTCATTTACAGCAGGTATTAAATACAATAGAAGCATTTATTGATTTGCCACACCAACCTGGTCCTTTACAGCATTTATACCAGATGGATTCTGCACTCGGATCCAGAATTTACCCTTGAAAGTCTTTTGAATGTGTTACATGAAATGTATGATATCTTCTGGAGCAATGCTAGGAACTCTCTCAGCAACCTTTCTAAACGTATCATTTAGAAAGACAATGTGAATGCAGCGAATCCGCATAGCCACAAGAACCGTTTTCATCTTTACGAAGCATCATCAAACTGGTAGCCAACCAGCACTTAAAGCTGAATCTGCAATCTGACTATCTCATTACTACATTAAATATGCAATAAGAAACATCCGCTGGGGTTTGACCAGCCGATTTACTCATATGAAACAAACTAGAGTTGAGAACGCCGCTCCTTGTCTATGTAGAAGAAGCAGCCCGTGAAATCAAACCTCTTTGTAATCACCAAGGAATTGATGAGAAACTAATTTATGAACAGTTGTGTACAGCTGACAGTTTATTGGTTGAAACATTTGGCCTTTCAACAGCTTATTTAAAGTCTGGCTTGGACTCGACTCAAGGCAACCCGCAAACTCCACTTGTTCCCGTGATGATTTCCTGCCTTTCATTCAAAAGAGTACAAATCAAAGGACGCATCTCTCGACAAAACAACCTTATCAAAGGACGATGAAAACGCGGTGGCTGACGGAAACAGGCAGAATATAAAAACAGTCTCAACTGGAAAATGAGCAATTTCTCCTGCATTTCCTTCAAATGAAAGACTCCCACCCGTTTTATCACAAACAAACACATTTAGCTCTGCACTCTGTAGATCACAAACACCTCTGCGTTGCTGTAAATGCACGTCACAAGATCTTCTACTCTGTTGTTTCCCCTTCCTTTCTTTCAATCTTTTTGCACACCAAGGAAATGCAAACAGAAGAGGAACACGGTTCTTAGTTTGTGCTGTCTCCCTTTGTAAACAGGAGCCTGTCAGTGCAACTCGATTCTGCAGCAGGTCGTCACAGGGAGACTCGGACCGATGGGATGCTACGCAATTCCACACTGGTTCATATCACATTTTCCTGCAAATTCGAACCAGTTTGAACCAACAGGATTTGATGAAAAAATAAAAATAATGTTGTAAATGTTTTAACCGCTTCAAACCAATGACTGAAGTTTGAACCCTTTGCTATAAATTGTTTTACTTGTTACTAAATTATTATTCTTTTTTTTACGTTTTAGACCCATTTAAATGTAGATCTGGTTGAAATGCAGAAAGACGTAATCAGCATTGCATATGTTAATTACAGATATGAAGATAGCAAACAGCTCCTTCATAATGACCTCCCCTGGGCCTCTGCATGATTATCCAGCATTGTGCTAATGGGGTTACTCCCAGTCCTCTGTGGACTTCCCACCACCGCCTATGAAACCACAGAAGCATAACCAGAGTAAACATCGAACATTTGCATATTCATCTGTGGAAACATGACCTAAAACAATACTATTTAGATGTTACGATGCAAGCTTTAAGATCCTTGAACATCACAAAGTCTGAAAAGGAGTCTAGAAGACAATGCTGCACATGCAACGGCATTGTGCCCTAATATGCAGGCCGCAAGCAGGCAAACACTAATATTAAAGAGGATTTCTGGCTTGATGTTTTGCAGTTTTGAGCGTAAACAATTCACTGCTCACAAGAGCAAACAGCCAAGTTATTACGCGTGTCCTTCCAGGTTGAGCATCTTAACCAAACTGAGCGTATGTTTCTGCTTTCACGCTTTCAAAAAGACAGATAGCTGATAATAATCTCCAACAAGGACTTTGTTTACATCTCGTTTGTTGGTTCGTTGTTTGGTTTGTCAGCAGGATTACCTAAAGAAAACTGCGGTAGAGACTCCCGAAGAAATGGTGGAAAGACGGGCCTCATCCGATAACAGAACCTAGTAAGGGTCTAGATTTTTATTTGTTGCTTATTTATTTTGTTCTCAGGAGAATAATGGATGCAATCCAATGAAAAAGCAACAACAATGGGATTGGTATCTGTGTCCGTGTGTCATCTAAGGGAGATTCACCAGATTAAGTCGTTGGCTGCTGCAGATCCATTGAACCTAAAATACGGTTACAGAGCTTTGCTGGAGTTTATGCACTCTAATTTCATTTTTCGTGGTTGTGGCATGTAAGTGTTCAAACACTGGACTACTATCAGATGGCACACGCATCTATTTGGAGTTATGTGTGTGGCCTCCTGATGGCAGTAAGTCCAACATACACTCATGACCTTCGCAGTGTTTCTAACAGTCAACGGCTTTCCATGAAACTTGGTGGGATGTCTTCAACCAGAACTGACCCCATTAAATTTCGAGATTTGAATTTTTTCACTTTAATGTAAAACAAATATAATATATTTTTTGTTTGTTTGTTACTTTCCTAAGTTACACAAAACCTTTTGAGCCAGTATATTTAAACAGGCATGTGTAGGATCGTTCGGACATGCAATTTATTGAGGGCTAGTCTAGTTTAGGTTCGCAAAGCCAAACATTTTTAGTTTTTTAATCAGCTCACTGTAAACATAATAATATGTTGAAAGGTATTTAAAAGGCAAAAGGAAATGGAGTACTTGTCTGATAATGAGGCCCCTCCAAGCAGTCTTTTGAAACATTGTCCACATAGACTTATTGATTAGTACAACTGACCAGCTGGCAAAGCCTCCACCCGAACCTTTCAGCTCCTCCTGCATCCCCCACCCTAACCCTTCAGCTCCTCCTGCATCCTCCACCCGAACCTTTCAGCTCCTCCTGCATCCTCCACCCGAACCTTTCAGCTCCTCCTGCATCCCCCACCCTAACCTGTCAGCTGTTCCTGCATCCTCCACCCTAACCTTTCAGCTCCTCCTGCATCCTCCACCCTAACCTGTCATCTGTTCCTGCATCCTCCACCCTAACCTTTCAGCTCCTCCTACATTTCTGCCAGCCTCTGCACTCTTCCCTTTTTTTTTTTTTTGCTTTGAGCACTGGGATGTCAAGCTCTTGACAATTGGAGACAAGTGTAGCCCAAATTCCCTGAAACACAAGCGACAGGTAAGAAAGGAGTCTGCGCTGTCTCCCTTGCAGTCATTTCTTGTTTGTGCACTGAGGAGGTGGCAGGATCTCATGTTTCACCAGCTTTGGTCACATAGCCTCAGTACTACACCGCCTGCTGCTGTCGCTCCTGTATACCAGATTCAGAGCAGCATGCGGGTGTGCCTTTGGACTACTTTCCATCTTGCTGTATGCTCTATAATAAACAACAGAAGGAGGGAAATAAACCAGACCAGGAGAAAAAGGAATAGAATCTGCCTTCCCCTGCATATTGCATGCCTCATCCTTTGTCTCCGGACTTCTTTTCTCTGTGGCCCTCATCTGTGGACTATGATTCCCAACTAACGTCTATCATGAGCATCATTATGTCTCTATTGTCCTCCCCTATACAAGATTTTGGCTCAGGTGACCCTTGTCTCTCTCCCTCTGTGTCTTCATGCTTTTCTATCAATGCCATTTTTCAGAAGGCCTCTTGCATGGAGGCAGCTCATATGACTGTAAAAAGGTCAGATATCCAGTACTGTCATAGGACCCAACGTTTGACTTGTTGCCTACAGGATTGTGGCACAATTGTTTTGAAATGACATTTTGATGGCTGTGTTTGTAGCAGAAGGGGCAAGGGTGATTTCTTTAAAAGCAATTGAAGAAATTCAAAGTTGTAGCTTAAATTGATGCAGATAAAACAAAGGGACGGCTCCTAAAGACACAAGCATTGCTGCGATGCACCGCTTGATTTTTCCAAGTGATTTGTATGAGAGGAACAATTTCACTCGGGGACCCGTGGGCTTGTAAATGGAAAAATGAAAGATATATTTATTTTAAAAAATCGTACGTGGCAGAAAAACAAACACAAATTGCATCTCTCAGATACTTCAAACATTACAAATACATTATTGAAACCATTCAAGAGCTGCAAATTTGATAGAATCGCTGCAATCGAAAGGCAAACTCTCCTCTGCAATCAGTCTGCTCCCAGAAAGTTTGAATGGTCTGTGATGATGATTGGTTGACCATGTTGCTGAGCCAAGGAGTGGCTGCAGATGTGGCTAATTCCAATGCTGCATGGGATGCTGATTGTGTGGCACCAAGTGCTAGAAGCTAATCAATACGGTTAGCATCGCTCGCCCTCGCTTTGCATTTGAGAGCTCAGCACCTGTGACTCTAGCCTTGTGCTAATTTCAGCTTGATTAGCATGAGCTCATCTGATTCTTTGCAATCCAAAAAAACTCTTCAATTAGATGACTTGGATGTTGCTAAACCAAAGTTTACAACAGTCAGCTTTATACAAGCGTTGGAAACGTTTAAATAAATATATCCATCCATCCATTTGCTTCTGTTTTTTCAGTCGCAGGAGTTGCTGTTGCCTATCGCAGGTCGCTATGGACGAGAGGCAGGGTGCACCCTGGACAAGCCGCCAGTTCATGATTTAATACATTTATCTTGATCTAATGATCAAAACAGCTGCATCTGCGTATTTCCTGATCAAATACATGGACGCCCCTCAAAGTGCGTCATCAAGCAGCCTCACCTCACCTCAGACTGAACAATCCTCACTAACTGGCCTGAGGCTTGTAAATTGGCAAGTGTCTGTTTCTGTCTCTCTTTACATCTCCAATATAAAGTTTTCAGACACTTTTAATATGTACTCTAACTTTCCATAGTCAGACTAATGCATTTAATATTTTGTCTATTACATATTTAGTTTTGCTGATCGCATAAAACCGCAGATAAAAAAAAAGTGGGAGGGTTAGGGTCACTGAAGGGGGGGGGGGGACATGTCCAAACCATCGAAGTCTGGTCTTTCTGACCTTGTCTCCAAAACATCTAACCTTCACTGTCCCTCTTACTGTCTCATTTCTAATCTAACCTGGTCACTCCGAAGACGAACCGCAGCATCTTCATCTCCTCCACTTCTAGCTCCGCCTCCTGTCTTTTCCTCAGAGCCACCGTCTCTCAGCCGTCCATCATGGCTGTCCTCACCACTGTCTTGTAGACATTTCCTTTCATCCTCGCTGACTCTCCGATCACGTAACACACCTGATACTTTCCTCCACCCATTTCAGTCGGCCTGCACACAATTCTTCCTTTCCACACACACACACACCCACAGACAGTGTTCATTCTAAACTAAAATGTTGCTCAAAAATGAACGCAACACATAGACGATACATCTAATCTTAAAAATTTCTCAAACCTGGACTACCAAACAAATCACAATCTGATTAATAAACGAAGACCAATGTCCGAGCATCAGGTCAGAAAATAACCCAATTTCTTTTCAGGCTGCTAATTAATTGGCAAGTACACCACTCTGTTTGGCTCATCGTTTTTTAAATCTGACTCTAACATCAGTGCCTCACCAGCCATTCAAGTCACTGCGAGACACCCGGTGCTACATTTTACTGCTGTAATATTGTTGGAAAAAGCACAAGAATATTAATGTGAGCAACAAAATATGTGCCTGTATATGATTGAACATGATTCCGTACAATAATGCACAGCCATCGCACGTTTTCTGCAGCATGTGAAGACAATGCTTGAGGCTATCATTTCCCCGTCATTGTTTCTTCCCATTCTGAAGCAGGAGGTGCGCCGCAAAATGACTCCATTAATGCAGGGCCCATTTCTTCAACCAGCCTCAACCAACGCAACAGCCTTCTTCGTTGCCCCCCCCCGGTGCTTTTCCTTTGCCCGTCACAGAGGCCGTGGAGGTTGGACTCGATAATGAAGTATTGTCTGTGTTTTTGTTTTTTTTGGCACTTTGCACAGATTGTTTGAACGGCCTTTCATGTGGTTATTAGTTCCGTGTGGTGGTGCTGCTATTCACACTGTTTGCACGCTTCATTATGTAATACTTATCCTTAATGTTTTAACTCTGACATTGAGATAGGGAACTAAATTTGTGTTCAGAGGTTGTCTGGGATCCTCCTATTATTTTATTATTTTATATTTCTTGAGTAGCATTTTGTGTATCAATCGGAAGGGATAAAAAAGAAAAATAACATCATCATGTCAGCAACTGATCCTAGTCACCCCATTTATAACCTCAAGTCAGGGTGACATATGAACCTATTTCCTGTGCTATTTAATAAATATTCTATATTTCAACCTTCTCTGCAGATGGTCACCTGTTGAGGGAGATGGTTTGCCTCTGTGGCTGGAGCCCTAATTAAGCCGATGTGGACTTATCTTTAGCCAGCGTCGTAATGATGCTAATTATTTCCTCCAGAGTTGTGCATCATGGGCACAATGTGATGGCAAGAGCTCTACAGTAAACCCCAGTGGGGCAGTACCTGCTCACCACCCACCGACAGCTACATTGAGCCACTGTGCTAAAATGAAATGATGCTAAATAAATATGTGTTTTGGACCTTGAATACGTGTTTGTTTATCCCCTTCTAATGTATATCCTTGGACTATTTGATTCAGCAGATCGCATTTTGTAAAACAGACAGTGAGACGGGAAAAGAGAGGCATTCTGGAAAAGGACACCGCCAGGCTTGAACTTTCACATTCTCAGCAAGAATCGTGCAGAAACAGCAAGGGAATATATGCTCTCCTTGGCTGACACTGTTCTCCGTCTGGTCTCTGAGGCGCGCCACCCTTGGGCAGAGTGCAGGGAAGTCTCCAGACAGGCTGTGTTCTCTGTTGCTGTAACACACAAGGAATCCCCTCTGTGTGAGGATGACTTGGGAATAGGCAGCTAGTGTAGGCCATCAAAGGTGAGAATTCCCTCCCTGATTTCCTTGAACAGCCGCATGGTAATGATTTCTAAATGGAGTTGTCTTGGTTAAGCATCTTTTAATGTGTTTTTTTTTCCAATTTTTTAATCGGATTTTAACACCCTCCAACATGTACACAGTTTGAGCAAACTGCAACATTATAATGACCCCAAACAAAACTACTATGGCAAAGGCTCAGTCCTGACTGAATTCAGGGTATATGAGAACGATTTTGGAAATGGGTGGCTGTGCTCTCATGTGTTTTCCAAATCTCTCCTTCCATTGGTTGCTTTACTTCATCACTCTGTCTCGTATTAGCGGTCTGTGGGAGTGGGAGGAAGAAAGAATGCTTTCTGGCACAGGGGTCCTTTTGTTGTCTTGGCGACCGCTGCTCAGCCATCTCAAGTCTCTAATACATCATCACCCTGACTCCCCCCCAGACAGTCATTTTGAGGCTCTGATCTCACTCGATGCTACACAGAATATCATCCAGTTCTACAAATACAAGCCAGAACAAAGTACTTCAGTCGCTATTTACTGCAGGAAATCTGGTTCCTGGCAATCATCCAGCGCCTTAACGTTCACCAGAAATGTCCCCGTGCAGCCGTGTGCACCGTGCACGTACCCATTCATCTGCAGTTATTTAAAAGGGAAGATTGCTTTCTGTGTGCATATTAGCTTTGAAGTGCCTGTTCTGAATGCTTTAAATACATCCGTGTTTTCCTGCGAGACAAGGAACTCATTTTAATTTCTCTGTGTGTGTAATTTTGGCGAAGGACAGTTAGATTTGTAGAGCAAAGGTTTAGAACCCAAGCTTTACAAAGCTTGGGTCACGTCAGTGCATCCTGCTTTTTGATTTATTAATTACTGATTGATTTATTAGTTTCAAGAGCATTACTGCTCTTGAAACACACGATACCTGCTGTTTCTCCAGTTGAGAGGTTTATTCATTTTTTCTTACTGATAATACATAGCAAGAACTACTTGCATGAACACATTGAAAAAACGTACTTGCACACACTTAAAGACACACACACACACACACACACACGAGATTCCCTCTGTTATGAAACATTTCCTGTAAGGATTAGCGACTGCGAGCGTCATGTGGATCATTTTCTCATTTCTTCTTTTGATGAACGCTTGTTTTGAGAACCCCGACACTAAACTAAAGAGATAGGAGCGAACGAAGATGCTCAAAAGGATTTCATAGCTGTTACGAGATATTATATATTCCTTGACTTGTTTCTTGAACCATTGTTAAATTGAATCTAACTGAATGATCACCCTCATCGGCAGACAAATGTTTGTTTCAATTATCCAGGAATGTTATAACCAAACTTTGATTTCTTCTAGCTGTTTCAGACAGACCATAAAATCACGATTGTTAACATTGATGGAGTGTTTTTGCCCCCAACATCTGATTTCACCTATATTTAAAGTCAAACTATTGACATACTCCCCTCCACTCTGAGCACAACTCTTCTCTAACAGCATGTGAAAACCAATGCACTCCCAGATAAGTGATGCGACTCCAGTCTGGCAGGGGTGGACTGGAATGAACAAAGTGATAAGGCTCTTGCCCACTGCCCAACACAGAAAAGAGGACAAGTGACGGATCATAAAATGAACAGGCTGCTCTTCTTGGACATACAGAGACATTGCACAAACAGAACTGCTGCTCAGAGATAGCAGGCAAAGCAATCACTGCAAGCAATGAGGGGAGGCGGGCGGGGTTGGGGGGGGCTAGAGGAGGGTAAGAAGGGAGTGGAGGCAATAAAGATGAGCCACATTCATCTCGGATGTAACAGTCACTGAAATGCTATTCGAGTGTAAATATAACTGTTAGTTCAGTTGGATCTTTATATCGCTATATATATATATAAATGTATGTATTCAAATGGGGTGCAAGTGGCGCAGTGGGTTGCACTGTTGCCCAGTGCATTCCATTCCTTTCTGTGCAGAGTTTGTATGTTCTCCCTGTGTCTGTGTGGGTTCTCTCCGGGTTCTCCGGTTCCCTCCCACCTCCAGAAACATCCAAATTAGGTGAATTGGTGGTGTGGCCCTTCGATGAGCTGGCGTCTTGTCCGGGGTGTAACCCTGCCTTTCGTCTATAACCAGATTCCAAGATCAAGAGACCTCCCTATAAGTGGATGACCCGTTTTATCTCCCAAACCGCAGCTCAGGGAGAACTGGAAAGATCACAGATGCCACACTCCCGGAAAATCTCAATCTGTGCTAATGTGTATGGATCAATAACCTGTCATAGAAGAGTACTATCCGAAATGACATTAAAATTCAAAGTGATGATAACTGATCACAAGTAAGGCTATTTTATTCTAGAACAGCGTGTTGGTCTGACTGACTGAACAAGCAGTAAGGTTTGTATTTTCTTTCACGAAGGCCCTTTCTTAGATATAATTTAAAGATACCCATTCGGCACTTCTTCTGTGCCCAGCCCTCAGAGCTGCTTTCGAGGATGACCAGCACGTGTCGATCAGGGCCATCTCTGCTCTGGCTGATAACCTCTCACGAAAGCTCGGCGCTGGTGTCACCCCTGGCCAATGTGGGGGGCGGAGCACATTTTCTGCATGGATGGATCCAATGTTTTTGGAATTCTATTGACTCTGCTGCTGCTGGTCTGAATAAGGAGAAAAAAATCAAATAAGGTGACAGTGGGGAGATGCATTAACCTGCTTTCGATGATGGTAGGTGACGTTGCGAGGCCTGGTGAAGGCTTGGGCTCCAGGGTGTACAACCTGAATTTGTTCCCTCGCCCTGCAGCACTGAAATGTCAAACCTGCTCTTTTTTTGCCATGTTCAAATGTTGTATTTTTCATTACATGCTACTGTACACGTCCCACTTGGCTGACTGTCACTCACCTCCCTAAATCTTATTCAATCATATTTTATCTTATCTGGATCAAGGCTTCGAGAACATCCAATTATTTTATATCCTCAAATGTCTGGACCGCAAATCTATCCATGAACTAATCCTCCCTCAGGTTCCAGTATAATGCGTTAATAAAAAAGAAACTATTACACTATTTAGAAGCTACACACATATCCTTAAAGCTGAGATTTGATTTGAACAAGTAAGAACAGCATTCATTTTGAAAGCATGCAACCAAACAAATCACATCACCTTCCCAGCAGGTCTCCCATTGAAGCAAATTTCTGATGCACAGGAAGATTCACTGTCTGATATCAACAATTGTCCTGTGTCATGTGTGTGTGTGTTTTGTCCCAAACAACAGCTAATAAATAAACATATGGTTAGAATGCCTTGACCAACTAAACAGCTCTCAGAACTGGTCACTGTTGTCGGCGTGTGCTTTGTGCCATCAGGTTAGCAGGCACAGAGATTAGGTTAGTTTTAGACGGGGATCATGCTTGCAGATGCAGGCATACCGGTCGGAGCAGCGCTCCTAATCTCTTTGCATAGCCACTACGCAAAGACAATAAAGGCTTTCTATTCTATACTCAGGATAGTAACTGCGGCAAAATAGCCTCACAGTTGAACACATTAGGCTCACAATATGTAATTAGACACACCCCGTGTGTACCAATCAGCCCTGAACCTTAACCGTCTGCAAACAGGAACAAAATGCACCTTTTTGCAGAATTGTACCCCCCCCCCCCCCCCCCACAGGCAGCTTGGCTTTAAAAAACCTTTGTCACAACTTGCACATTTATATATGGATTATTCTGAAGTCAGCACATTCAAGGTGGCTTGCTATTGGTTAAAGTTGTCAAAGTTCATCCAAGTGAAACACAAGATTTTTTTTCCTTCTGCATAATATGACAACACTAACCATGACATTCCCAAAATTGTTGCCCACAATGTCACTGCATGGACACTCCACATCCAAAATTAGCTTTAAAGCACTGATTAATATGCGCAACTCCCCAACCTCTTTCACGGAGAGTACATTTATGACATGCCATGTTGAATTTGGGTTTTATTTTGAGACACTGGAGTTGCCAGGCTCTGTTGGATTTAGAGAAACATGAAAAAACAACAACAGCAGCTCCTCCTTACCATGGCCTGTCTCATTTGGTATGATGTCCGTTTCTCGGAATTCCGGGCCAGAGGGAGTCGAGTGCCCCGAATAGTGTCCTCCCTTGGCTCTAATGTGTGCGCCACGCTGCTGTCACAATGACTTAGCCGTTTAACCTGGTGAGAGGTGGTAAATGTCATTTGGGCTCTCGCACAGCAGAGACAGTCAAGGCGGCTCAGTGGATCTGCATCTGTGTTTCTACCCTCATTCTTCAACCCTCTTCCTGCCAGGCTTGCTCTCATTGAGAAAACGCTACGCTTGGAAAAGCTCTTTGACTTGGTCCACTTCAGTCGTGCGACATCCTGACTGATGGCTCCCTCAGCAGCGCTCTAAAATGACTGTGCCCATAACCATTAGAAAATGTGGAACATGAGCACTGAGCGAGCGTTGAGAAATATAGTCAGTCGATTAATCAGGGAAGGGGCCTTTCCTCTGTCGGATGCTCGCTGCTGTATTACACGGGCACAGGGGACAACTCCACACTGAGGAGGCCAATAGAACAGCGCATTCTCTTTGGGGAAGCAAAGACTGCCAGGCCATCCAACATCACTGGAGTCTCACGAGGAACTGGGCCATTAAAACCTAGCGATACTCGATACCGGGTGCCTGCAGGGGGCCGCGGGTCTATTCACATCTCGGCTTTTACAATTTGGCTAATTTCTAGGGAGGAAATCTATGAGCACAGTTCAATTCTAATGAAGTCAGGAACCTTTGTGTGAGTATAGCTGGATAAATGTAACCCCATATCCATACTGGTGCGGCGGGACACGGATGTGAGCTAATCGCTGAAGGTAAAATGACATCGATTCAAATTACTTCAGACAAACCTTTGTAGCTTTCGGCGCATCTCACCGTGTGATTACCTGTTTGAAGACCAAATGAAAAAAAAAGGCATTTAAGGATACCAATTAAAAAAAAATCCACCCTCAGTTAGTTGAACTACAAAAGTGAAATAACAAGAGAGAGCGCTGGGATTGTTTTGAAGTTAGTTACATGCATGGCCCACTGCCTGACAAGAAGCTTGGGGGAATAACGTGTTGAGTGGAGTTGCGAGCTCTGCACTGTTGTGCTGATGTTTACGGCACACAAACAGCCAGACAACAGACTCGCTACCTTATCCTGCACATGAAAGCCTGGCCCGATTTCAAAGTTTCCTAAGAGAGCACAGTCTGCAAAACACCTGCGAGATAACACTGAGGGAGGATTAAGCTGCCATTTGACTCGGTTTCTCCCTCCCGCTACCGCTCTGCCTCCCCTCCTCCCTTTTATGCGAGTCTCATGTAAAGACTGCGGCCCTGGCATTCCTGCTGGCACTAAAGGCGAGCTTTGCCGATATCATTCAGAAGAGAGGCCCCTCGGATTTGCTTACTTAATCCAATATTTATGCTCTGTGTATGTTGGCAAATGCAAAACAGTTTGTGCATCCAACAAACAAGATGCACAGTCTCCAGATAAATGTGAAGAAAAAAAAGAATGGCTAAAAAAAACGAGAGTATTAAGGGAAAGTCTGCAATGAATGTTTGTGGCTCACAGTGAAAGCAGATAGCCAGTCTAACCTGGAATGAATTACAGCAGGCAAATTAAATGTGTTCTACATCCACACTGTTCTCCGTTCGTAGTGCTTGTTGACAAAGTGATGCATGAGTCTGGCTAGAGCTTAGTCAAATTGCAAAGGGAGTGTGGAAAATCATTTAAAGCGAGTGCAAAACGATGTGTGTGTGTGTGTGAATTTCAGATGACTGGAATTATCTGGATGCAAGAAAACAAAAACACATAAAACAAAGTTTATTCCTTCCAGGTTAGGATCCAAAGAGAAGCAAACTTGCTTAACTTAATGTGAGACAAATATTCTCCCCCTTTGAACTGATCCTTCATCCATTTGAGCTTTCGGATCAAGTCGCGTGTCAACAAAAACCTGCTCTTGCCCTATTCAAGGCTCACCATGCTACTCTGCTGCAGGACAGTGTTGGGATGTCAATACTCGGTATCATCCATGCCCCAGACTTGCCTGCAGGATGATTACGTTCACGCTGCCCTGTCAGGAAGGCAGGATACAGGGCTGACTGTTTCCCCCCAAAGCTCCGCGTGAAGGTCTTATCAGCGGGCCACATGTGGCAAAAAAGCATCTTCTATGAAAACGCCCCACAAACATATATAAATATATATATACACACAAAGATTCTGAATTAATAGGCTCCAGCAGCACTGGGACCAATCGCCAGACTGAAACAAAGATTCCTCAAAGACAAGGGTGAATATGGACGTGCATATGTAAATGTCAATGACTAGACAAGCAGCTTGTGCACTCCCTTCTTCAAATCGTAAGATATATTTCCATGGGATTTAATTCAGATGACTGAGATGGTCACTCGAGAATGTTCTGAAACCAAAGCCTTGATGGAATTTGAGGACTGCTTGGATCACCATCCTATTGGAAATGTGTCTGAATGAGCCAATTCTGATCTAAAGAGGACCAAACTTCATAAATATATTACTAAAGTAATAAATAATAAAAATGAACAAAGTCCTTGACACAAATACTTTGTCAACAATTTTCTGTAAATCATTTTCAAATTGACCGCAGGGGTAAAATGTGTTGGTAATATTTAAGGATAACAGGAGGGTTAAACTGGTGTGAACTGGTTATTGCAAACATTTGATAAATAGTGCATTTGGCCTATAAACCTATAAACAACTGTGAATACTGTTTATAGCTGGCTTCATGATAATGGTAATGTAAATCACGTTGGAAATGTCTCCCTTTCCACAGTTCTGTTTGGTATTAATTACAAATGGAGAATAGTTCCTGTAAGGATCTTGATAAAGTGTTGAGCTCCACCAATGAAATTCCATTAGCATCTATTGCATTGTGTTGGTGGCAGACATCTAATAGAACTATCTGCATGGCTGGGTAGCATTAGAGGTAACTGAGAAATGGTGTTTTCCTTCTGAAGCGACCTTTTAACATCCCCGATCATTACCTAAAT
Organism: Brachionichthys hirsutus; assembly: GCF_040956055.1. Classification (NCBI taxonomy): domain Eukaryota; kingdom Metazoa; phylum Chordata; class Actinopteri; order Lophiiformes; family Brachionichthyidae; genus Brachionichthys; species Brachionichthys hirsutus. Next base: position 4,040,368 of record NC_090910.1, on the reverse strand, counting down.
ACAAAAGCAACTCCATCCTGTTAACAGAGCCACATTTTACATTTCCACGACCTCGGGCATGACGCCGTGCCCAATGAGGTAGAACTTCATGTAGACTTAAACCAAATGAGTTGTGTGGGCATTATTTATCATCAAAGGGTTTTCTAATTAGTCTTGATGGTTTAACATGTTGAAAAGAGCAACAAGAATATGAACTTTAGCTCTTATCACCAATCTGTAGCTGAGGCAGAATTAAGGATTGGTCCTGCACATAATCACGTTGGCACAGGCAATTATTAAAAAAAATAACTAAAATATTAATTAGAATTTCTCATTAATGTATCCTTGTTGTTTTAGGAAATTGGCTTAATGATAGGGAGGCCTCTGGTCTCATCCTTCCCGGTAGGGCTACAGTTTGTCTTTAGAGCCACAGACTGGGAATATTAACAAGAGGAAGAAGAAAGGAAAACCAAAGGCCAATGGGAGAGGCTGAGACTGGGGAGCGTTGTGTTTAATGGTGAGCTTGGGGGGGTATTTGCAGTACACAATTAATATCCATCCCACATTTGTCTTGTGCTTACTCTCACCAGGCAATGAGACGAGGAGGCTGCCATCTAAATCTGGGAAACCGTGCTCTCTGTTGATGTGAACTTGCTGCACATGCTTTCAGAGTTGTTCTCTGAAGCAGATCGGCTTATGTTGCAGTGTCTCTCATTCTTTTATGCAACTCTCTTGTTATCCAACGTGCTTCCCTTTAGTCAAAGACCATTGTATGCCACACAAAACATGACACCGTACTTTCAGTCACAATTCGGATTTGCTTTGTCTGTGGAATACCGGATGCTTCCATTCCTTCCCACCACCGGTGGCTGTAATGTTTCCTTCGACAACATGGCGCACAAGTATATGGATGCAATGTAGAAGAGGGAGATCTGTTCATTGGACTGGAAGGGTGGTGAATAACCAGCACATCCCCGCCATGCCATTGTATTCCACTGGAGACTGGACCAGGTGCTCCGGTTCACAAAGTCATTTATTAGCCAAGATCAGCATTCAAATTTATTCTGCTGCCACAGCTGCCATTCCCACGGTCATCTCACAGCCGTGCCATAGTGCCTCTGTGTGTTTATCATCTTTCTGTCCCCCGGCCTTTATCTCTCGCATCTCACTTGTTTTCATTTGCTATTTGGTGCCCCCCGCCCCCCCTCCCGCCTCTGCTCTCATATGCACAGATTGTAAGTCCCAAATAAACCAAAATAGGAATGATTTTTATTCAAACAGTTCTGTCACTGAATGAGATCATGGAATGCCATGCATATGAAAAAGAAATATGCATCCCAAGTCCCAATCATGGGAGGCAGAGTCTTAGTTGTACAGCTTGTCTTCATACTAATTAATAATTTGTCTTTGGATCTTCATGGAAATTGCTAATTTATAAATCACATGTATGCACAAAGCCCGTCAACGTCGATGAAATCAGGCCACCTCTACGCAACAGCCCAGAATCCATAAGGGCAATAGAGTCACACTTGACGGATTAAGTCGCAGAACTTTGTTTGTAACCTACATACAACGACATGCGGCACAATAACACGTCGAGCATCAAAGCAATCCCACTGACTATTCGGTGAAATCCATTTCACCTCATATCAGTCGGCACACAAATATTTTACAAGCCCTTCCATTTGACTCCCTTTGAAAAAAGAATAGCTCATCATGATTGACAAACAAACACGCATGTGTAAGCGGGTGCCTAATCTGTCCCCTCGGCGCGAAAGCATCGACTGCTTGTCTGCCAATTTGCATGAGTGACTTGAGGTGTCTAAACAGTGTGGAGAAAGAGCGCATGCTTATAATAGGCTATTGATACCGCAGCCTTGTGTGGCTGCTCCTAGCGCACAGCAACGGCTTTCATCTTTTGTTGCGGGGGCACAATGCTGCTTGTATTGTGGTGTTTTTTTTGCGTTTTTTTGCAGCAGGAAAGCTGAAATAATGAGATGTTCCAATATGCCATTGTATCTTTTCCATCAAGTTTCCACACGTAGCTAACAAATGACTACACGGACCTCCACTGGCACGGAGGCAGCTCTTGGGGTGACTCAGTTTCTACCTTTGCATATTTGTGAAATGCACGCTGGTGCACGAAAGAATGATAATGCTCTTGCCTCGGGGGTTGTGGGCTTCGCAGCATCACAATGCAGGTCTCAGGCTACTCCACAGCTTCAACTAGGAAAATAATAATAATAGTAATAATAAATTCAGCATCCAAGGGAAGGGGAATTCAACTGCATTTCACTACCCCTTCCAGCAAAAATGGCAGTTGAGACCTTGCCCATGAAAATGCCATATGGAGAGACAGGGTTGGAGAAGAGGAAGCCCCCCCCCCCATGCACTTCTATGATACTTAGGGTGATCATTTTACTGTTTGGACAAAGGAACTTATGAACGGAAATGCATAAATGTTATTGTTTTTGAATAATGTCCTACTTGTCCGACCTCATCATATCAGTGCACTATGACCCTCTACATTAAGGTGGTGACAGGTGAAATGGAGGCTCTTTAAAACCCTCTCCTCTTCAACACCCCCCCACCCAGATTCCTCATAAACCACTTCCTCCAGTTTTAACTGGAAGTAGCTGTGCCTTGACCTTGCCATGCTCCATTGATTTTGGTATTCAATGCTCAAGCTGTCCGCATTTATTAAGATGGGAAGTGGATATTTTGGGGGGGGCGGGGCTTGTTCTGAGTTGACAGGTTTGACACCAGACACAAGGTACCTTCCCTTGATTCTCTGAGACACAAGTCTAATCGGCTCTGACAGGTTCTCTGAAAGGAGCATGTTAATGATGCAGTGTGTTTACGAGATGTTACGAGTGCTAGCAGACTGAGGGCGGGGGGGGGAAGAATGCATGTTTTCTTTTCAGCAAAATACGACCGCTTTCAAAGCAATAAAAAAATAAACAAATACAGCTTTGATACACTCCTTATCATTTTCATTATGTTAATAGTTTCTTCAGCAGCATTTTTAATATTTATAAGGCATTAATGACAATGTGGCTGATCACTTAAAGGAGTTACATTTCGACTCCCTTCAGACACAATCCTTTTAATGTCTGCAGCATGCAAAATAGAAAAGCTGAAAAATAATAATATAAAAGGCCAAAAATGTGTTTGTGAATTTAAAAACCACAGTGAGACCTGATGCTGATTGGTGTTTCCCCTAAATCTCCAAAAGAAGAAAATAAGCTTTTTTGCCTTTTGATTCATCCTTGCTTATCACCTCATGCCTAATTTCAAGAATTGCAAAATAACAAATTTGCTTCCATATCAGAAGAAGGGGATGGGATTGAGTTGAGCGTGTTTATAATTTTCTTTTTCTTTTTTATAATTTCAGTAAAATGAAATCTTATTCAAATTTGCAATGAGGACTCTTGTGCTTCCAATCAAAAGGCACGCTCACCATAGTGCTCTCTCCAGCTAAGTGACCTTTAAAAGTGCTAACTCCAATCATCGCAAAAAAAATATTCATGGAATTCACTCACACTTTTGCTACCAGGTTCAGACAATTTAAAATGTATTCTCAAAAAGAAAGAAAAAAGTAAGAGTAAAGGTTATTCTTGTATTCTGATGCAAAGTCAAATAGTCTACAGGGCAGAATGTTTGAATTGATTCACTGTTAGGTTGTAAAGGGTGAAATGAAAAATTCTGGAGATTACTACTTCCATGGTATTGGCTGTAGTAATTATGGCAGGGTTAAATGTCAGGGGATGTAGTACTATGAATGACAAAATCAGCAGTGGGTGGAGGTTGGGGTGGATGGATGGGTCAAACTAACCAAGATGCATGTTAGGTTAATCTGTTTATTATTTTAGTCTGTGTTATATATCATATAATTTAGGATAACTTGTGCTTCCTCTTGCCTCCTGTTTGCATCGACCATCACCCATTACCATTGTTTGAGCTCACACATTCGACATTTAAAAAAAAGAAAATTCTGGATGATTCATTGATTTTTTTAAATTCAATGACAATGCACTGAATAGGTTTTTTTATTCTACAATTATTTACTTTAAACTAGGTTTTTTTTGCTGCAGATGATTATATATGTCTAAACAAAGGAGACATTTTGTGCATGTTTAGGCATTTTCTTTTTACACAAATTAAGACTGCAATAACTACTGATGATTTTTACATTCCAGCCATTTCAAGGAAACTGAACAGAGACTCCACGTGGATGTTCATTAGAGTGTTGACATCCATCTTGTAGATGACAGAGTACACATCAGACTCATCGCCAGCATCGGGGCTGGGGGGCCCACACAGAGTCAGACAACCATTCACAAACACACGCTGTGGACAATTTGGAATGTTTTTGGAGGTGGGAGGAAACTGGAGAACCCGGAAAAAAACCATGATGACATAGGGTGAACTTCTTGCTGTGAGGCGATAGCACTAACCACTACGCCACCGTGTTAACATTGGGAATGAATATTTTTTTAACGTTTTGTTTTCGAGGAATCCACCAGATGTTCCACACAAACTGGAAGCCAATATTTTAAAACCATAACGTGTTACGACAGTGATATAAAATAATACATTTTATTTGCGGGGCATTTGGCATAAACCAAACATTTTAGCATTTCAGCGCAATTAAAAATCATGCTTTGTTAACTCAGTCATTTCAGGCAAAGTTCAAATTGGGGCAATTATTTTCCAACCCAGAGAACTCTACCATTTGAATTGTGCACCCCAGGCACATCATGTAAATTAAGGCGAGTGAGGGATTTCTCACTTAATGTTGCCTAAGGAAGCTTTGCAAATCCCTTTTCCTCGACGGCACCCTGCGACGATTCAATTCCGTGTTAATTCTATGAGTTGTAAATGAGCACATTAGCTTTTCTCAAACTTTAAAAGCCTCCTCAGTTTGTTCAGAAGGACAATGTAGCATGCTCATGTTCACTAGAGGTCCAGTTCCATGACATTAGTGAGTGTGGGTGGAGAATTATAAAAGCTGCATCACTTCACCTGGAACGATGTGTCGTTCTATTTAGCTCTGATTATTCATTAATTGTATTCGTTCAAAAGATTGCTATTTGCAACACCCGATGCAGAAAACCTTAAAAGTAAGGTTTAACATTTTGTCTGATTATGAATCGGGGATCAAAACCTGCCGACTAACTTGTTGTCTGCTTTGGGATTTATTCAAAGCGTAGTGCTTGTAAACAGACATTGGTAACAAATCTTAAAATATATATTTATGTTGCAACTCTATGATGCTTTTCTTTTAGTTTAAACATCGATTCGTTTGTAATGACTGAAATAGGATGTTCCTAATAGGGAAGCCCCCTATTGATTTTCCTTGCTAACGTCCTTTCAGTTTGTACTCATCATTTTTTTTTTTTTACGAGACCAATATTTTCAGGGATGAGATGGAGAAAAAACAGCAACCATAACAACAGAACCCTATTAATGTAACCCGGAAAAGGTACCTAAAAGTCCAGATGGAAAAGCGTAGAGGAAGTAAACATGGACCACAGCGCAAAATGGAGGTAAAGGAGTTCAAATCATAACTAATGTTACTTCTGGCTTTAGAGTGGTCTCTCCATAAATGTAATCAGTCCTAATTTGGCTGAGGGCTGTGCCGAAGCAGGACAGGGCTTGCATTACCAAGGCAACTCATTTCCATTAGTTCCAAACAGCTAAGAGACGAGGATGGGGGTGAAAATGGGGGTTGGGATGCAGGGGGTGGGTGGATGCTGAAGATTGGCTTCTGTAACTGTAATTAGGTCAGGCATGCATTTCTTAATGCTTAGGTGCCCCATTTTTTGTGTCTTTTGTGTTGACATAAAAATGCTATCCAATCCAGTATGATAGAAATAACAGGAAAAGGGTGTGTGTGTGTGTGTGTGTTTTAATGTAATGTAAATCTGGATAAAATGCATGATTGTTGAAAAATTTAGGAAGAAATTTTAATGATGACATTATATAATTTGGGCAACAGTACATAAGGGCGGCATGGTGGAATAGTGGTTAGTGCTGTCGACTCACAGCAAGAAGGTACCAGGTTTGAATCCTATCTGTGTGGACTTTGTATGTCTGCGTGGGTGCTCTCTGGTTTCCGCCAAAAACATTCAATTTCGTGATTGGAATTGCGTGTTTGTGTGGCCCCGCAATCATCTGGCGATGCATTCAGGGTGTGCCACGCCTCTCGCCCGTGGCAAGCTGGGATAGGCTCCAAAAAGCAGAGGGAAATGGATGGATGGAATATAAATAACTCTTTTAAAGCCTGTTCTCTTCAACCTTCACATAAAAGCACGTTTATTTTGTCCTTTATATCCCTCCTCGGCGCAGACTTCCTGTCAGCAGTCCAAATGCATGCTTTTGTGGTGTCGCATTTTCTTTCATAGATTTAAGGTGCTCTTGTTGATAAGATCATGACGTCTAAAACTTGATACTTGAGTCCTCACCTTCCCCACTTTCTGGGTGTCGACGCCCACTCTGGTTCATTTTATCCTTCGTACATGTGACTTGACTCTGTTCTCTTCGTTACTGAAAACTGAGAAAGTCATATAAACCCATCTGGAAGGCCAGGGGGCAAAGAGGAGGTAGGGAAGCAACACTGGTAAAGGAAAGAAAGATGGGGTGGGGGGGGAGGGGGATTGTGATTGTGATTCACACAGAGAATGTGTGTGTCAGTGTGTTGGAACCTCTCAAACAGCTGTGCAGCGCCTCTTAAATGCACCGCAGAGACAGGTGCTCCCTAACATGGAAGTATGGCTACTCTGCCAAAAGGAGTGGCCCTATTTCATGTGGGACAGGGCGGGGGCGATTCACCGATCATCTCTGCTGACCCCTCTGTCCCTTCAAGAGGATTAGGCTGAGCACATCAAGCCAGAGCTAAAATGGAGGGCTGACCCGGCCTCAGATGTCTGGGTTCATCCTTTTTCTGACATTCGGGGAGGGGTGCGCAATCCACGCTAAAAACAAGGCAAGGGGAAACAATGCACGGAGTGCTGATGCGTAAAGCCACCCTGCACTCCGATTGGCCTCAACAGCTCTTCAATCAACATGATGCAATTGGCCTTTCTTACCAACACGCCAAGGGGATGACAGGGTCACCACCTCGTGCCCCTTTGCACTGAGACTGAAGTCGGGTTTCAATATGAAAGTGAGCCTTTAACATAATCAAACTGAGAGGCGCCCTCAGACACAAAAACAAGGTCAAGGGTTTTTTCTTTTTTTCATGCTGTTGTCATGTATGATGCTTTGTTTCAACTACAGTACATGCTCTCAATATATTACACATGACAACGCATTAAGACAAAAAAAATCTAAAAGTAAATTCCATATATGGTTCTGTTCTGCTATTCTAATGTAAATCCTGTCCACAGCAGGTTTAAAAAGCCTAGACAAGTTGATATGTCATATCATAAGTCTTTCTCTGCAAGCTGGGGGTCACGCTGTTTTTGATTTCAGCCGCTATCCCATAAGACCAGGTCTCATAAGGTGTTTAATTTACACACAGTAGTAGTTCAAATAAGAAACAAAGAAAAGACAGGAAGCAAGGCTCATAAGAACTACAAAGACTTTAACACGGAGCATTCTGCTTTCTCTGTGAATAAGCAAACCCCGGTTAGATGTATTTGGACAGATGGCAGAAGATGGAGGTCAAACAAAGGTGGAGACAGGAAAGGCTCCAAATTCCCTTGACATCACCCGTTAAGGTTAGGAGGTTTTCAGGTTGGTACATGACATGCATTTCCTGGCAGCGGACACTATTTCTGTTCAGGCACCTGCTTGGCAGCTGGTTGAGGTGCAGTCCCCTCCAGTATGTCAAAGCAACTGCACTGTTCATACAAGACGACTGCTGACTTTCAGCAGTGACTTTCAGTGCAGTGTTGACCCACCATCCTCTGCTTTAGAAAGGAAATCTAGCTCTATTTTTGATTAACTTTTTTTAAATAAAATCATTTTGGATTTCCACTTGATTAATGGTGTTTTAGTGACAATAATGACAATTGCACAGCCTGTTAAATCCAAATGACCATCAAACTGATAATTGGCAGGTTCAGAGGGTTGGTCAATGTTAGTGAATTGAGAAATAACTTTCCAGCTGAGAAGACTCGACATTAAAAGCCTGTTAGGTGCACAAATGGGATTCTGATGCCAGAAAACTAATTATCAGTCCGTTTTCTTAGCGGGTGAGAAAGCTGATTCATTCCCATCTCTTCTCTTCCATCCCAGATGGATCCCAGTCTCCCCCATTAGGCAACAGGTGAAAAATTATCAAGGTTCACTTGATGTTGTAAAAACAAGGAATAATTGGTATAATTGGTATTAATAAAGGCAAAGTTTCAAACGGAATGAGATTCCTGTCTGGACACTGTTGTACTTTGTTGTGGGAAAAAAATGAAGCACTGCTCATTTCATTTTATGGCTTTCGAACTAATGGTTACTTTCTAAAATGGAACTGATTAGGCTTCAAATTGGCTCAGGATCTTCTTTTTGGAGTGAATTGCTGTGAAATTGAGAATAAATTCTGTATTAGAGGGCTCTTTAGCCTGAGAGTCAATAAATATCCACCTGAAATACATGCTACATGCAAATACATGTTATATTTTATATTAATGCATGCTACATACATGTATGCATATAGTCTTACTTAAAGGACAGGGAGGTATTGGGTGCCATATGGATTACCTTATTGCATCTGACTGACTTCTCCATCAGGTCACATTAACCCTCATTACTTGTCTTTCTACATGATGACTGCTGCATGTGGGAGGTCAAAGCCATTGCCAAAGACCATAGCATATGTGGCGCTACGTTTGGGTAAAACCACCCCGCTATTGGATTAGGAGGCCAATGAGAGGGAAAAGTGATACCCCATAATGATGCGTCGTGGCCGCCTGAAAAGGCATGGTCCGTGATGAATCGGAAGGTTTGGCCTCATACGTTATAATTATTTTGTGCCAGCATGGTTTCAGCGAGCCACTTAGCAATGCCGCATCTATCAGTCCACCCATATGGCGCAGAGATTAATGCTGCACGTCTTTTCTCTCCACAGAAAAATGCCATGAGGCAGAGAGAGAGAGAGAGAGGGGAAAACAGAGCGACGCAGTTAAAGGAAGGAAATAGGCGACGGTCTTTGCGGATCACACACATTATAAAACTGGCCTTGAGATGCACAATGTTTGCAAATAGCTGCTCAAGGTTGTTGTTTTTTTTTACATATTTAGAGAAGTGATATTCACTGGCAATACCTGGACTTGAAGCCCATTACTGCAAAGGCCAGATAAAAATGTAGAATCTAACGTAAAAGCAGCTCAAAGAAGAACCTACGCTGGTTTTGAGGAGACGTGTGGCTATAATGCAGCATGTTTTTTACTACTCTTAGTTTCAGTTCATCAAGGTCTATAGAAGTCTTTAGTGGAACACAGCAGCCTTACCACGGAGGCATTTGAGTCACATTTTGCTTCAGTTTAAATTCCAATCCATTTTTGAAATGCCTGGCTGCTCTCACACAGCCTCAAAAAATGAATAACCCAGATACGGTGCTCACAAAATCCCACTTGAGCAGAGAGACACATGCTCAGACAGGCTCGCGGAGCCAACACTTCCACTGGGTTTTGTAATTTCCAATTAGTTTGCAATTCCAAGTCGTAATTCGATCTTGGCTAAAGTCATTCTCCAAGCCATGTGGCAAATTGTGTATATTACCTGAAAATAGCCGTATAGACATCTATGAAAAGAGCAAGCAAAAAACACGTTTCCAGGTTTGGCTGTGCTGGTTCCAAACAAAACCTAAAATGTCTGCAGGACAAAGCGTATCCAGGTCACAGAGGCAAAGAGAGAGGACAGTGTCCGGCAGGAAGACATTAAATAAGCATGCAATAATGCAGATTTTAGAGGTCCTGTTCCCCGATGCCATAAACTATACATTATTATTTAATGACCAGAATTAACATTAACAATTTCCCTGTTAATTACCTATGTATTTATTAATTAATTAAATACCCATCTGTCTGTGTCTGTCTGTTTGTCTGTCTATCGCTATGTTCAGCCAATTATTTCATGAGACTTCTAATGGTTTGGAGCCAACACAAACAAGCTCGCTGAAATAGTCCTGTAATAAACACAAACTATGATAATATTTTGCTACTCTAGTGAGCGGAGACGCTAATCAAATTATATTTCCCAAATATTGAACTTATCTATTGGTTTAAAGCAAAGAGACACAGCCCCCACATCCTTCATGTCCTCTGCTGTTAATGGAGTGGGAGTTCAACGGAATTCCAATTACTAACCTGGAATTTGTTTGTTTCCTCTCAGAGATCTGCAGGGAACTGAAAGGAGAGATTTCTTTTGCTTGCATAAATGCATTTAAATTGGAGCCATTGATTCAAGACACCCAAACATTGGAGTCACGAGTCAAGAAAACAAAATTATTTTTTCTTTTCCCTCCACTGTGTGAGCATGAATGGGCTGCTGTGAGTAACTAGATCTCTCTGTCCAAGTAGGGTTCCTGCCATGCGAGTACTGGTAAATAGAAAGTAAAATTGTTTTGCCCTGAAATCGTGCTTTGCAAGTTTCTCCACATCAGCACGCTTGCTGTGAAGGCTTGATGCGAAGAGACACAACAATTGAACTGCTTGTATCAGATACCACCGGGATAAGACATTAACATTACAGACGAGTACATCCACAGCACCTCCTTCCTGCGCCGTCCTCTCTGTGGAGACGGAGGAAAAATAGGAACAGACAATGAAAGGAACATGTATTTTTTTCACCTTTAGAGCTGGACGGTAATTTGAATGATCCGGCTGGTATCTGCTTTGGGTGTGCATGCTGAAAGTGACGTGAATAAAGGGCTGGAACGTAGACAATCTGAGGACGACTGGGTGAGATAAGAGGCTTGATATAGACTCTCATTATCATAAACCATATGCCAGCCGCATGCGAAGTGGCTCCAAGGTAAATAAAGACGATGACAAACAATAGTGCACAAACAACCTACTACTCTCTCCTCTCCTTTCTCACCACAGCGATGCTCGCCGCCAACGGAATTAGCACCAGCAGGCTGATACATTTGTAATCTATTCTGAGCATGGCAAACAATACAAATTGGATTTCTAATTTACCCTGACTCATTTATGCACAGCAAGAGTGGTGGAGAGTTGCTATGGTAACTGGTAACGGTTTTGATACGGTGCAAGTTTCATCACAGAGCTCGAAAATACCTTCATCTCCAGGCCTCGCTTGGTATCAAAGAATGAATTGGATGAATGAATTTCAACAGCCTCGCTGATCTTATCTGAGAGATGCCGAGTCGCCTCACCACACACACGTGCACACACACATGCACACGCACACACGCACACACACACACACACACACACACTTTTAATTACAGCTAACAAAACAATGTAAACTCAAGTTATCTAATTTGTTGTGGCTAGACTTTTGCTCTCTCTCAGAACAACTCAGAGATGCGGTGAAATATAGCAGGGCATTTCTCCCATGCAACGGCATTAGCCATTGATTAGCAATATTAATTAAACGGTAGCCAATAGACACCACTGTTTTGCGTTAACTAAAATCTGCTCCTTAAACAAACAGACACAAACAAACACGTGAACTGTGTTTTGTTTTCCTGAAGCAACGCTGCAGCAAAAGAAGTTCAGTGATAAAAAAGAGACACTGTCATACAAGAAAGTACAAAAAGAATTGTGTCAGAACTTTTGTCAGAAATTATGATAAGGAATAAGGCCGTCCATTGTTCTTTGCTTTAACAGGAATGTATTATCTTTGTAATGGGTTGAATTTGACTGAGTATATTTACATTTCATGGTGTCAAATTGCCTGTGGTTCTGCATTCCTTTATCACATCACAGGACTGCATTTTAAAAGGAATTATTTCATGATTAGCATAAAGTAACTGTAATAATGTCAGGACTTAAAGTGAACAAGCCTATCTTTTATTTTGAGCTCAAAGCATGGCCAGCATTGGGCGGCATGGTAGCACAGTGGAAGGTGCCGGGTTCGATTCCCTTCTGTGCGGAGCTTCTATGTTCTCCCTGTGTCTGCGTGGGTTCTCTCCGGGTTCTCAGGCTTCTTCCCACTTAAAAAAAACACACAGCTTAGGTGAACTGATCACGCCAAATTGTCCGTAGGTGTGAGCGTGTGCGCGAGTAGTTGTCGGTCTATAGATCTGTGACTCTCAGGGTGAATAAATGGCTGTAGACGAGATGATTGCGATCCAGAAGATGGATGGATGGATGGATGGAAACCTGTTGGCTGAGGGAGGAGCTATGGTATCACGGGTAAGGAGACCCTTGCCCAATTAAACCACTGTCTTTCAATTTTTAAAGGATCCTTTAGAATCCAAATTAGTGACTGTGGTTATGTCAGTCAGGCTCTAAATGCATTAATGCATTTAGTTTTACACGGGGGGGGGGAGATTTTTCTGTAACTATTAGCAACAATTGTTGATCTTCCTCTGTGCACGTGGTGCAAATGATGGTTCAGTGGTTTAAAGCAGATTTCTTACCTGGCAGTGAGACCACTGCTTTCCTTCAGTCTTAGTTCACCACATATTGGTTCTGAGTTATAGTGACACACTTGCACTGCACTGGGATGTCTCTTATTTCTCTATATTACTTTTAAAGCCTTCTGCCTGGATGCACATTCCATGACAGCAGATCCTCCACGAAACTAGTTATTATTCAGAACTGACTTCCGCTTGATTCTGTTCCCTAATCCCCTGACAGGAGTCCTGCCTTATTCCCTCTCCGGTATGATCTCACGCCAACACACACTCGTACAACTTCAGGAATATATGAAGAGACTAAAGGAAATAAAGTAGATAATAACAATAAAGTTTGAGAAAAGGATCCACTGGCCAATGATAAATTAGATGTGTAATAATACGTTTTTCTTACTTCCTGTATGTATGAATTGCGCTTTTGTAAGAAAACAAAAAATAACAGAATCAGGTTGCTTTCCATGGTCAGGATCCATTTCTAAAAATATGTCACTACTTCCAGTAAAATATGTGAATACTTGATCCTCAATCCGGGCAGCAGTGGCTCAGTCGGTTGGGGTTTGGTTTGGGAACAGGAGGGTCACCCTATGCCTCCTCTGCATGTTAAGGGAACCCTACATGTGTGTGTTTGTGCATAATGCATAATGACAGAAGAATCAAGATTGTGTATAGACTATACCTGATCACATGTGTAAGGAACAGACAGATAGAGGTAACCCTATATGCATCCACTGTCTGGGGCATACATATTTAGAAGCAAAAGCAATCCCATATTTTCAACTGCAGCCACGATGCAGATGTACTCTGCAGAAAGCCACTGAAAGAAAATGAAAATGTTTTAGTTCAACTTTGCATTTCTTCTGTTTCACTTCTGCATCCACCAGCACAGGAGTCAATGTGATGTGTAAAAAGCATCTGTCAGCTGACCAGTGCAATAAAATGCCCAACAATGAAGGATCAAATGTCAGATTTGCACGCCGAGGTGTCAGCCTTATGGCTCATTTCCATCGCTGTCATCCCACAAACAGACACATGGAGAGTGAACTTGATACGTGGATCAAACACCTACAGCTGCAAGCTTCACATGGCAAAGGTCACGGCTGCCATCCAGCACGGAGCTTATTAATGGCATTTCTCTTTTTTTTTTTTACCGTCAGTTAGGATCACACACGCACAAACGACACACCGTTAGCCGAAGACTCAGACAGGCCGCAAAGACAAGGTGGCCTAAACGGTGAGACGTGAGATGCTTTAACCGAGGGAAAGAATAAGAACGGGACGGACGGGGATCATAAAATGACAGCAAAAGAATTGAAGCTCAGCTCGGAGATTTGTCTTACATTTCCCTGATCTCGTCCCAGAATGCTTCCCTGCTGCCGTCCTCTGAGGGAGGGCTTTATTTTCAATTCATTTCATTCCTATTTGGAGCTGGATATTTATACATTTGTTTGTGCAGACGCGAGCGTCTGAGCGGGGAGCTGTGAAGTGCATCACATTAACTGTATTGACATAAACAGCGCGTTGCCGCTGCCTTTGATGAGGGTTTAAGTAGGAAGCCATTGAGAGACTTATGGGGAAACATTCCCACGGGATCAATAGATTACAGACCCAAGTAATCCTTGTGCGCTAGATAGCAGGGCTTGTAAGGCAAAACAACAATCATATCAGAAGCACATGGTACGCCATCACTACCCTCAAACTGTAATTAAAATTCGCTCTAATATAGGTCATGAACCAAGAAGTAAAAATCATAGTGTTCCATTTTCCTGCTGCATCAAAGCTCCCAGCGCTCGCGAATTTGCAGTGCGTTTTGCAGGGTTTGCTTGCGAACCAAAACATTTTTGTTTTCATTGCAACGTCTTCAGTTTTTGTTTCAGTTTTTTCCGTCAATTGAGAATCGGAGTCAATACAGTCGGATAAACATGACAACATGTGCTTTTATGCCAAATCTGCCACCTTGGTGTCAAGAATTCATCACCCAAAGAAGCCGACGAGATGATGACAACGCTACGCAAAGTGTTCGTCAATATTTTAAATGAAACGAAAATCCTTCAATAACTTCGACCACGCCCTGTGATGAACTGGCGGCTTGTCCAGGGTGCACCCTGCTTCTCGCTCCATCGACGACCCGCAGCCCAGTTACGGATAAGCGGTTAAGAAAAGGGATGGATGGACAAGAGGAATGCTTAGGATGCAAACGCTCTCTCTAATCTCAAAGTCCTACATCTTGTGCATCCCATCATCGGTCCCGGCAACCCACAACATGAAAACAGTGTTTTGTATTTGGCAAAGGATGGTGTTGAATATGCTTTTCACCATAATGTCACACGCTACAATTATTATACACCCTGCAACAACCACTCTCTGTCCAGACGTGTCCTCTGCTCCACTACCGACCTTTCCCCCTCACTGAAGTGGTAACGGGGTGATCGATTCAAGGTGAGGTACTCAGGACAGGGGCCCAATTGGATCTCTCTGTGGGGAGTGAAGCCCCCCCCCCATGCTATTCATCATACCATTTCAATTAAAGCCATCTAAGAAATGATTAAATAATCAGCTGCTGGCTAATGGCGCTATATATCCTTGTTATGGGAGGACTTTGGTCATCGGCTTGGGAATGCCTGGCCAATACCAGACGTCACACACCAATAGCCAGTGAATAAGACGGATGATAGAAAGCAGAGGAAGGATGAGCGTACAGAAAACAAAGAGAAAGAGAATGGAAGGCCAGAACGGAATAGAAATGTGGGAAGAATTGTCCATTTAGGATTTTGGCCACACTGTCGAAGCCCTGCACATCTTGTTGAATGTCACACAGGCGTACAGCCACAGCTGATTCTGCAGATGGAAGGGGGGGGTCAACAGTCCTCCACATACATCAGCAGACAGTGAAGTGGGGCAGAAACTGTCCCGATTGTTTGTTTTTCTGTTGTAATGGAGAATCTTGTCTCCCTGTCAGCCTCCGGTGTGCAGCGGTAGAGCCTGATTGGATGCAGAGAGGCGTTGGGAGAATGACTCTCGCCTGCCAAACAGAAACAGGCACACATAAACGTACATATATTTAGATTCCCAAACTCCAAACGGACTTCCGGAAACCATTTCTCTTTCGATGTTTGCGCACATGATTCTCAGACACAAAGAGAGAGAGAGGTTAGTCCAGTAGGAACGGTTGGATGAAACAACCATGTAGAATGGAGGCGACCCTGGACAGCTCTCCATCTTCCTGCTCTATGGTTGTACATTAATGGTTAATTGATGTCACAGGGGACCCGCTGATCAAAGGCTTTCGGATCAGCCCCCTCTTCGTGCATGCTCCACTGCTATTCTATTAGCAAATCAAGCATGTCAGATGGAGGTGGAGTGGAGAGTGGTGTGTGTGTGTGTGTGTGTACTGAGGAGCAAAACAGATACCCCTTCCTGCCCTCCCTCCTCCATGATAATTAGCGCTTGCCATGCACAGACCCAAAACAGGCATGCTCACACACGCACACACACACACACTGAGCTGCCACTGTCACCACGGCTTAAAGTGCTGCTGTTCTGACAGCCATCAGCAGAAAAAGGAGCAAATCGTATTTACCTCGCTGCGTCTTCAATTCTTTCCACTCCCCCCCCCCCCCCCCTTCCCATATTTATACTGCTTTCATGATTTCTCTTCTCACTATTGTCTGTTCCCCTCAATCATGCTAATGTTGCAAGCGAGGGCCTTTTAGGTGCTTCGCTACGATGATTGCCGATCACAGACATTTTCAAAAATTGGAGTGATGTGAATTGGAGGCTTGTCGTTATTTCTCCGCCAATCAATGTTGAAAATCTTCAAACATTGGTTGTCATTTAAAATAATGGCAGTGGTACTGCGGCCATGGAGCACTGAAGAGCATGCATTTTAAAGCCCTTAACTGAGGTCTGCCTCATACATCCATGCGCTCATCCACTGGTACATTCTTTTTTGTAAAAGGCTGGTTGGATCTCATCTCCTGATCTACAGCCTTTGCAAAACCATGAGCAGTTGTTTTTACTCCCAGAATGCATTTCCACTGTCCCTTAAATACATGCTGAATACAGTAAAAGGACATTTAAGTCTGCTGCTCACATTACCTTTTTGGGTAACATTTTTATTTATTTATTATGTCTGCATAAGAATAAGAACCATCATGCTATCCTTCATCCATTTTAACTTTTGTGGTTTAATTCATGACAGTCGTCATTAGTCTTGCAGACCTTTTCAATGTAATATAATAAGTAGTGACTGAAAAAAAGAAAACCTTCCAGGTCTAAACATGCTTATTTGGACTTAAATCTATCCGAGGCTTTACGCCCCACTCAGTTAGTCTGCACTGCAATGAAATAAAACAGGTAACAATCAACAACCTTTTATTTGTCTACTTGGTGCACTCGTAGATGGGTGGAGGAGTCATAGCTGCCACCAAAGTACCAAAGTACAGCTTGCACTTTACACAAAGATGGTTTGGCGAAACTGCAATATTGTGAATTTGCTGGGTGGCTCGGAATAATTAGCATTGCTGTGTCTGAGTTACTGTTCTCTGGGATCACATAACATTCTCTCTCAGGCTCTATGGCTGCCAATTAACTCACACACGCGCACAAATGATCTCGCTTGGGCCCAGAGCTGTAATCTCATTGCAGATTGGAGTGTGCATGCCTCATTTCTTTGCATCGTCTTAATGGCTCGCCCTCTGATTCCCTCAATATTTCACAAACACAGATTTGTCTCTGATTGCTGCGGTTGTAGGGTAAAGTGTCACGCCAGACCTGGGGCAGATTAAGCCCACGCTATTATTTGAGGAGGATTGTTAGCACGTCTGCAGAAGCAAAGCCGACCTCACTAAGGAAAGAAGGTGTGGATACAAATGACTTGCAGACTTTCTTTTGTTTTAACGAAACACAAAAACAAACAAACATCTGTTTGATGCATCTGAGCTGCATGTTTGATGCCCTGCTGTGCGTTGCGAGAGCGGGGGGGCCAGCAGCGGCAGTTATGCATCACAGAGGAACCTAGATAAACGCATCATCCTCATCGCTCTCACACAGCGATCTCCCAGAAGTGGGTCTACTCGATGAAGTGCCAGAACCCCTCCCTGTTATTCTCTGTGCGCCAGCCAAGTGTCCACATGCATGAGTGTATTCATCAGTCAGGTGGGACTAGCTTGCCCTCCCCCCCCCCCCCCCCCCCCCATCATCTATTCTGCCTCGTGCTGTGCCCAGGTGCGAATAGGACCTGGCTGATTTGTCCCTTTTGTGCTGCTTATCAGTGAATTGTAAAGATAACCAAATGAACTCAGGTAATACAAAAGGGTGCACAATTCAGTGATTAAATATGGATGCAATTGTGTTCGCAATCGCATTTGGAGGGGAAACTGCACCGGCTGTGTTTGCCATTACTTGCGTGATCAATGTGTCAGCCAGGAAATCTTGGCCTATAATTTACTTAGGTGAAAATCAAGAAAGAAAAAAACCCAAAAACAACAACAGCAAAAACATCATCGTAGTCATCAAAACAAAGCCCGGAGCTATTGGCACGTTGGTCTGACACCTGCAGAAATCGTTCTGTTGCTCAGTTTCTTTTTTTTTATTTTTTATTTTTTTACATCCATGCCAACGTGATTAATTGGAAGAAAATCAGGTCTTCACACGCTGCATGCCAAGGTGACACTTCTGTTTGCACTTTGTCCAAATCGCTTCAGCATATCTTTAATTAAACTAAATACCCCCAAACTGCAGACTCAAATGCTGAGAAAAGAGGTTGGGAAGCATCCAATCCACCTGTAATGTTCCTGACACAATACGTTACACCACCCGCCACCCATCTATTAAAGCCCTAAATTTATCTTGTACTTCCCATTAACACAAACAATGTTCTTCAAAAAAAATGCTGGTGAATTCTTACAAATATGTGAGAATGTCCTACACAGCCCCCCCCCCCCCCCCCCCGCCTTCATTCTGGGGTTACACACTAAGGCATCACAGATTGAACTAATGAAAGTGCCTGAATGAAAGGCGCCTCTCGATGATCAAACCTGGAGTTCTTCTCGCTGCACTTCAAAGGAAGAATTAATGGCATTAGCTGGTAAACACAAAGGGACTGACCACAAATGTCAGACGGCGCTAATCAGTGGCTGGAATAACATCCACTCAGACAATTAGTCATATTGTAAGCTTTGTGCTCAGAGAGTCTGACTTCGTGACTGGGGTGATTGTGGATGGAGTCAGAAATGCACAAGAATGGGTTTGTGTTTCCTCAAAGCAGAACACGACAATAAAAAATATATATATATGGTTATTCTCATAAGTTATACGCTTGGATTTGTGATTTGTCTTTATTGATGTAATGGCTTTTGGTAGCAAAATAGTTGTGAGGAAGGGCTCAGCTGACATTGGCTTCATTCAGAGAATAAAGGCCTTGACAATCTGTTAGTACAGAAGGTACATCTTATTCTCTGTGCACAAACACATCATCCTCAGATCCTCCACTACTACATTTGTATGCCCTCTATCCTCTATTCTGGGCTGTCCTGTTGTCCCCTTTCAGCCATTCCAGATTTACATGTACATTTGAGCATGAACATTTTCCAAGGAAGAACCGCAAAAGCAATGAGCACCTTAATTCTGGCATTGAAAATTAAAGTCTATTTAGTATCTGGACTACTTCAAAAACTTCACCTTAGCTGAACAGAGCAGCATTTGGTAAATAGCTAAAGCTACAATAGCTATAATGCTCTTCTGGTCCGGACCCTTCAACATGCTTTATAACACTGGCCACATTCCACATAACAACTTACACTTGTGATCACATACGGATAAAAGAGGTTGCCATGCAGGAATGACAATGCAGCCAACATAACTTTTACAGTTTGTCTCACACACACACACACAGGATAAGTCCGGATGACTGAACGGAATGCCCAACAATCCGCTCTGCTTCCTGAGCTACAGCCACCCACCCACATTTATGTGCTCACATTGCTCAAATGCATCACCTTCTCCAGATCCGTGCAGTCCTCATTAGTGCTCAGAGTCTGTTGAGCCGTTGCATCACTTTTGCGCTCCAAGCCAACGGGCAGCTCATTTAAATTTTCAATAAATCCTCAGACGCATAAATGAGACAAAGCGCAGCTTAAATAGCAGCGCAGGGAATGTACCGGTACACCTTTGCAGTTAGGAGGCCAAACTACAACTGTAACGTCTGCCTTTTACAAGGTTTAATTAGACGTGATGTCTTCATTTGCGCACAGATGCACCACAAAGTAATTATAGAATATTTCTTTCCTAAGAAATCCCCAAACTGCCTGTTGACTGCTGGAGTAAAAATAGCTCATTTAAAGACAGTGGAAGGGCTGTCTTCTTTGAGTAAGACTTCTGGTCTGGCCACTTGGGATCCAGCTCCCTTCAATTTATCACAATCGCTAATTATTTGTGTCTCACTTGCGGGAAAAACAGAAGAAAAAAAAGCAGAATCAAATAACAGTCAAACACAACAATGAAATCACCAGTGCTGACAAGAGTTGAGCAATGAAAGCGCCGCATGTTTGGATTGTGTGCTTGTGGCTGATTAAAGGACATGAATGAGGACTTGTGCTATTAAAGACAAGTGTCTGCTTCCAAATCTTATTTATTCAGACAGCATGTCGTAGTTGGATCACCGACGACCTCATCCCGCCCCCCCCCCCCCTCCCTATTAGTTTGTTTCTGTTATTAAAGACATGAGAAATTCCGAGTGTTTGCTGTATAAATATATGAAATATTTTTCCAGATGACCTCCACTGTGAAGTCAACAAACATGCACTTGACCTATATATAAAAGAGTAAAATTATGCCATACATTTTATTTCAGCCAAACCAAGATGAAAAAAAGCCAAGGCTGGATGAATCTCTATCTTGGTGGTCTTTGAAAGTTTTTTTTTGCTTGCCTTATTTATGCTGCAGCACATTCACGTTATTCTAGGACAGGTCATCAATGCCATTGAAGACTATCTAACAGGAAGATCAGGGCAGCCGCAAATTGCACTAATAGGCTCAGGCAAAATGCTTGATACCAATCTAGCAGCTGAAATCTAAGAGCTGATCGAAAACCGCAAACATTCACGGGTTTTTCCTTCACTTTCATCTTGAGCTATGTTTTCTACAACTTCTGACAGCACACAGTTTGAGCAGCGACGTGCAGCGTTCGTATCTGGGAAACAAATCTGTCTCCGTTTGCACACGATGCGCTGAAGTGGTAAAGATTTACCCTTTTCTTTAATCGCTGGTTTCAACATGTGGCCTGTGAGTCTGTCGGAACAGCAACAAGGGAGAACACATTATTGATAGTATATTGTGACGTTAAACCTTTTTTTGATCATTAATTGACTGAACAGTTTTGTTTTGTTTTTTTCGTTTTAGGCTTTGTGTTTTTGCTAGTAATTTTCACTTTTAAAGCATCAACATTAGAAGATTAGATTAAAACCAAGCTGTGTGCTCATCTCGAAGTGATAAGCAGTCTTCCCACCATAATCTAGAACTTTCAGGATGAACATGGAAGGAAGGATCCCTCCACCGGAGCAGATGCCCTGAGCAGCCCGCATCACGCTGTGGTCCTGCAAACTTGATTAATCATGATTAATCATAACTGAGGTTTGGGCTTCCTATTTGATCGAGGCCACAGCTTCAATATTTAAAAACAAAACAAGAGTGTATCAAATTTGGGGTCTGTTTGTATTCAAAACTGTTATGGACAGTAAATGTTTTTTGTATTGCCACTTTGAAGGCAAGATCCATATCAAGATGTTAAAAAATAAATAAATAAATACGATTTAAGTGCAATAATTTAGCAATTAAACAATAAGCATCTAAGTGCAAGAGTATGCAATAATCCAATAATTAAGGTTGGAACATGTGATGTTTTATTTAGGTTATTCTTGCTGTCAAGCACATGAGGGTAGAAATCACTAATCGTAGTTGTGAATCTGTCCATTGAAACGTCTTCCTGTCGGGAGGGTCCATTATTTCCCTTTAGAAAGCCAACTGGGCCCAGTGGAAGAAAACCTCCATCACTGGATCCGGTGCTGAAAGAAAGCGTCACCTAATATGCTTTAATCTTCCACTCGTTGGGAGACTCCTAAATATGTTGCACTTTGTTAAGTGGCGTAATCCAATGACACAAAATAATAATCTAAACCTCCATTTTAGATGAAATTCAAGCTTTCATATTTCAGCTTGGTTCTAAAATGATGCAGCAATAAAACGCCATCGCTGCTCCACTGGCTACCCTCGAACTGACGGATGCCAGCGAGGCCATCCTCACACACGCCACACACTGCGATTCGCCATGCATTTCTTCACCGTGTCTTCAAAGTGGAGATTGTTTGTGTTAAACAAGATGGAGTATGGATCAGTCACCCTTTTCTTCTCTGGAACACGCATCAACAAGCCAATCTGCCCTGAGATTCTGAATCTGCGCTCTCTATCCGTGTGATGAATATGGTCATTCCACCTGCAATAGTTTATACTGCTGAGCAATGAAAGATTAAACGTCCCGTCTTCACTGTGTACGGCAAATTGAATAACACAATGAAAGTGTGCACGCAATGGCACATTATTAAAGTGTGATACGGTCTGATCTAATTCATCTATTTATTGTTGCAGTGGAAGCTCAATTTATAAACTTTACATTATAAACTTTCACCATCGCCATCCATGACAGAACCGTTCAAAGATAAAACCTGGAATCAAATAACCTGCATGGTTCTCCAGTGTTGTTGAAAACATATCCAGTAAGTCAGCAAAGCTGAGATTTTATAGGTCAAAGGTTTGTATTCTTGATGCAATTCTGCATTCAATTATGACCTCTCTAAATTCACACAAAAAAATGTCACTGTATTGGTACCTTGGGAAATAGTGTGAAGTTGTGTTGGAGGCGCGAGTCAGATTCAGGACATTCACACGGGATGTCTGAAATGTGACTTCTTTTAAATGGCAATTACACTGAGCTTCCTTATTGTCTTCGGGGGTAGGACGCAGTTGTATAATTTTCAGTTTGGAATGCCATTTGAGGTTTAGGCACCAAATCCTGGTTACTATAGCTGTGAAACGCCTTCTTAGCTTTTTCACCCTGGATGCAAATACTGGAGCATCTGCCACAGCAAAAAGTGTTCACAGAGTATTATGCAAACCATGCCTGTTTACACATATATAAACAGGATAATATAATTACTGAAGTACATGGTGTACTTGTGATATTAAATGCAAAGACGTTGAACACTTGAGCGCATATTGAACGTTACTCGCATTTGTTACGTGTTTGTACAGGCTACTTGTGCACCCAACAGCAGTGAATAAAAAATAAATAAAAAGCTGTCACAGCACTTAGAAGCTCGTGTTGATCTATTCCTTCTGAGCTGCTGCGTGGGAGTCCATCTGTTCATTTCAGCAGCAGCCACGATAGATTATTACGCGTGGCAACAGAGGCGCTGAATTCCCAGCTTATCTCCATTCATAGTGGCCACTTGGCCACGTAGCTTCTTTCACATCCAAGGGAGACCCATTGCTTGTACCACTGAGCTCCAGGCCCAATCTCACTACGCGCAGGCCCACATCCATTTTTAATGTCGCCCGGGAGCTATATGTAAGTGTGTCTCTGCAATAAAAAATAAAAAAAATCGGCAGTATAAACAGCATTCATTCACCGCCGTTCAACAGTAAGTCAACAACGAGAATGTGGGCTGAATGTGTGTGACAGCGTAGATATTCAATTATGATGGATTGACTGAAGGCTTAGCATGCATTAAACAGTCTTTCCTATAGGACTGTTTATTTTTAGTTTATGGTTGTTGCATGTGAATAAATTGTTCAAGTGCTCTTGGAAGCAAGATGCCAAAAACTGACTGAAGCTTCAAGAAGAGTCCCAGCATAGGTATTTATTGCAGCTGAATTATTCCAAGTGGGCGGATTATGGGTAAAAACCCGTTTCCACACTCGGCATGTTAAATCACATTTAATATATATTTTTCCCACTGATAGGGGGGCTGGGCTTTCCCTTGGAGATCGGGTGAGAAGCTCAGTCATCTGGGAGGAGCTCGGAGTAGAGCCGCTGCTCCTCCGCGTTGAGAGGAGACAGATAAGGTGGTTAGGGCATCTATTTAGGACGCCTCCCTTTTGAGGTGTTTCCCACCGGGAGGAGACCACGGGGAAGACCCAGGACACGCTGGAGAGACCA
Source organism: Brachionichthys hirsutus (assembly GCF_040956055.1). Classification (NCBI taxonomy): domain Eukaryota; kingdom Metazoa; phylum Chordata; class Actinopteri; order Lophiiformes; family Brachionichthyidae; genus Brachionichthys; species Brachionichthys hirsutus. Next base: position 4,016,633 of record NC_090910.1, on the reverse strand, counting down.
TGTCTTTCGGCTAGCCTGGGAACGCCTCGGGATCCCCCCGGAAGAGCTTGAAGGAGTGGCCGGGGAGAGGGAAGTCTGGGCTTCCCTGCTTAGGCTGCTGCCCCCGCGACCCGGCCCCGGATAAGCAGTGTGAAGATGGACGGATAGCTTGATCTGGAAAAGCACCCATCTCAGGGTTCACCATACCTGCCTTCAGTTCCATAAGTTGGTATTCAGCACATAGATTTAGATGTGTTGTATAATGGGGGAGAGGCGTGTGGGAGTGGAGGGGTGAAATTGCCTGTTAATGGCGTCTCTCTCCCGGCTGTGGGAGTCGGAGCTGTCTGGGGGGCGATGAGACAAATAAGAGGCGGCTCATGTCAGGAGTGCAGCATCCAGCACACTATTTGGCCACAACGAATTAATTTTGGACTGCTTGGGAAGGGGAAGGATCGGGCTGTGTGTCGGCTGAAAAAACAACAACAACCATTTAATGTATTTTCAATGTGCCAATCCTCCATCAAGGAGATGCATGATTGAAAAGTTGGATGTGTTGAAAACACATTTACTCCATGCTATGTGACCCAGAAAGCATTGGTGTGGAAAAATGTGTGCGGATGATTGCAACAAACAGATAACTAGTGCATCCATGCGTCCATGTTCAGAGATCATCATCATCAGCTGCAGCCCGTACTCTGTGCTGAGGCCAACTCATTTTTACAACCAGTGTCCGATTTAAAAAAAATACTTCTCAAACTATACTCATTACATTGTAGAACGAAGAAGAAAAATAGTTGAAAAAGAAACTGAAGATTGTTGACTTGCATTTACCAACAAAAATGAAAACAAAACAAAAATTACATTTTTGTTTTATTTTTATTCGTGCACAATCACGAAACTAATAATTATTTTGACATTTATTTTTCTATAGCAAAATAGATTTATTTTTATTTTTAACCATCATATTTGCCAACAACAACAACTCAGAATGAAAGGAGCTTTCATAATGGGGGGGGGGGGGGTCTGGAATGTAATATGACAAAATAATAATATAATTGTGGTAGGTATGCATGTACTGTACTGTGTAATTTATGTATAATTAATATTCAGTTGGTTTTAACCTGCAGCCAGAGAGCCAGATGCCTCTAAATGTCACATGCTGAAAGTTAAAGTTAAAGTTAAACTAAAATGAAATGCATTTAATAAAACATGCTCAAACCTGAATGACAGGATAACTTTGCATCTTTATGCATTTGTATCCTCACTACAACATTTTAAGTATTCACAAACAGCCTTGTCCATGACCTAAATAAATCGCGGCTTCTCTGTTTGAACGTGGAGCTGTATGTGCCACCAGATTGTGATGCCCTTTGAACTATTCCTCCCAGACTGATGACTGGTTATTAATTCATCCATTCTTTTGAAAAGAGTCCCTCATTATCATCCCGATATCAACCCGTCCCACGAGAAGTTGCAAAGCCAAGCCATCAAGATTTTGCGCTCCAGCTTCACAGGCTTGTCAAATTAAAAGGGTCTGCCAGTGACACTTTGAGGTTGGCTCTCCAAAAATGGAGGGGGGGGGATGAATTATGTAAGATCTGTTTGAATATTGCATTGCAGAGGAGGGTGTCCCATATGCCCACTGTTTCCAGTCACAGATGAGACAGAAATTGGAATGTGCTCACACTGGCACAATGCAGTGGAGGCTACCCCTCCCCTAGTTTTCTATTCCCTGTTATCAGCGAGAGTCGGCTTATGTGGGTTTCCTGAGAGAAGAGCTTTGGGAGATAAGGAGAGAGGAGACGATCACAAGGTGATTGAATGAGATCTGCATTGGCAGAGTGGTCTGAGATAACATCAGTCCGGCCTTCTCTGAAGTAAAAAGAGATGAAGCTCCTTCCTGTGTTTCTAACTTTCTAACTCCTCATCTTTCTTAATGTAGACGAGAGAGATCATTCAAAATGTGTCCCTATTATTATTGGTGCATGAATATGAGACGCAAGTCACATTCAGAACTGCTGTTGGAAAGAGTTAATTCATTGAGCACAGTAGTATCTAACAGAGGGGGGGGGGGGGGATTTTAAAAAGTACAGTACACACACACGTGATCTGGAACATTAAAATGCAGGAAACGCGGCAGGGAAACAACAATTTTCACATTTAAATTGAACAGAAGTTGTTGCAAGACCAGCGGAGAAATACCCCAAAACTCCCATTTCCGACGAACAAAACAACTCAAATGACTCCATTAGTGCATTATTGCTCTATCTATTAGTTTTACTGCTAATCAGTTTCCTCTTTCACGCTGGTGCTTTTATTGACCTTTTAATGGGAGCAGCAGTCTCCCCCGCTTTAGCACTGTGTGTTGCTTTTCCATCCATCCTCTTCATTCCCCGCAGCAAAGCAAAGGCAAAATTAAATTGCACCCGACAGGCCACCTGATAAGTCAATCTTATATTCAGAATTTTTAAAGAGGATGCGTCCTCATTTATTTTGCCCAGTAAGCCCATGCGTAATTGCTACTATTGTAATTAATGGTGGCGACAATTGGGTTGCAGGGGACTGAGAAATGTAATGCAACTGTTTATAAGACATTAAATTAAACTGTGCGACACCTCGTTGGTATCAGCAATGGAGACAGTAGCACGTTAGAGCCGTGGCGTTTCACCACATTAACATTAGTGTCAAAGTTGATGATGTGAAAGTTGTCTTTGTGCTGACTACTGCAGAATGTTTTATTATGTTTTATTCCCGATGAAGGAAAGGTCTACAAGACAGTGGTGAGGTCAGCCATGATGGACGGCTTAGAGACAGTGGTGAGGACAGCCATGATGGACGGCTTAGAGACAGCGTCTCTGAGGAAAAGACAAGAGGCGGAGGTAGAAGTGGAGGAGATAAAGACGCTGAGGTTCTCCTTGGGAGTGACCAGGTTGGGTAGGATTAGAAATGAGGAAATAAGAGGGACAGCGAAGGTTAGACGTTTTGGAGATAAGGTCAGAGCGATAAGACTTGGATGGTTGGTAGAACCATATATCCATTGGTGGAAGGATGCTGAAGATGGAACTGCCAGGGAACAGGGCTAGAGGTCGACCCAGGAGAAGATACGTGGACGTAGTGAGGAAGGACATGAGAGTGGCTGGTGTTGGGGAGGACGATGCAAAGGACAGGGTGAAGTGGAGAACGTTGATTTGCTGTGGCGAACCCTCACGGGACAAGCCAAAAATACAGTAGTAGTAGTAGGACTGCCAATGTGCACTTTATTTTGAAATTAAAGTAAAGTCGGTCAGTATCCCAGCACAGTTCTTTCTGAAATCTTGATTGAATTACAGATTTGACCAAATAGACCCCCCCCCACACACACACACACACACACACCGGCGGCTGTGGCTCAGTTGGTAGAGTGGGTCGTCCAGTGATCAGAAGGTCGGTGGTTCGAATCCCAGCTCTGACTGTCTGCGAGTCGAAGTGTCCTTGGGCAAGACACTGAACCCCAAATTGCTCCCAGTGGGTCTGGCCGCACCTTGCATGGCAGCAGTCGCCCACTGGAGTATGAATGTGTGTGTGAATGGGTGAATGTGAGGGCTCGTGTAAAGCGCCTTGAGCACCGCGAAGCGGTGGAAAGGCGCTATATAAGTGCAGTCCATTTACCAGTCCATTTTACACCCAAAAGGCAGTGGCGTTCAAATTTAAATTGAGTTGCAAGTTTTAGTCGAGTGTGACCGGTGGACTTCTGCGTTGTGTAGTTTGTGCAGCGTGTGATGCAGGAAGGAGCCACGGGATACAGCGGGAACGTTTGGAGGCACTCTCCGTTTAATCTGGTTGACCTACAATATAAAAATCAACGTGCGTCGCTAGCAAACGGTCCAGCCCAAACTCTTCCGATATCAGCTATGGAAAGGGAAGAGGCAGCGGGAATACTCAGTATTTATAGCCGATGCATGGACACACAGAAGAAGCAGCTGGAGGACCTGAAGTCTGCACAGTGTATAAAACACCAGGTAACATAACCATTATAATATTAACATTCATGAACCGGTTACACGAGCCTTGGGTCTAATGCAAACGACTGAGTTGAAATCAGGTGACTGGAGTCTACAACCCTTCTCTGAGGTTTTTTAATTGTGATAAATTTGATGAAAATAAATCATTGGTTAAAATTATAATAATTTAGTTCAGTGTAAATCTGGAGAAGTTTGTGATGAAAATGGTCAAAAGAAATTATATATATATATATATATATATATATATAATTGAATTTGTATATGAAAAGGTATTGATTGAAAGAGACGTGATTAAACTCATCTTTCGGATTTTTACTGTAATGTAATCCAAATATATGGTGACAAAATCCCATTACTGTACGGTGGCATACAAGATAAAGCTGTTCTCAGATCTGCAAATATGTCAATGACAACCGCCAGCCATTTCAAATCATTGCCTCTTGTCGAGCCTTAAAGAGCTTAACTTGAGCCTTTGTTGTGATCAAAAATAAATAATAGAATTAAAAGTGCAGAATAAGCCGCTTGCATGAGGAGCCACCGGGAAGACTGTCAGCCTGGTTGCTTCTGGAGAGGAAAATGGTCCCTTCACCTCCTCCTGCATTCCACAATATAGACCTTACAGCTTTCCTTTTAATTAGAATCGCTTTTCAAACCAGCACACCTCAACTCATCCCAGTGGGATATAGAGGAACGGTCACCTGTGGTGAAGTGCCTCCATTGTTGCCAGGAGAATGTTCATCATAAGCTGGAGCAAGGGAGAGCAAAGAATGAATATGAAGCATAAAGAGATGAACTAAACCCTTCATTCATGGCAAAGTTTAGCTTTTAAATATGAGCAACGTCTACAAATCAGTCAGAATCCTGAGACAGAGTTTTTTCCACATGTCCACCATCTGCTCAGGATCACTTCAAGGCATATTTAGACAGGACTTGGCAGTGTCAGAGACACGAGTGACAGCGGGCCTCTGCTGAGTGGCCATCGACTTCCCTTCGAGTAGCTCGTTGCGTGTTTAATTTGTCATTTGTAATAAAGCCATAGCACATTCTCCATGCAGTGACCCACTGGCTGGTCGTAGACCTCCAGGGCCGAGAGGAGGAGAAACAGTCTGCGTGAGGAGTACGGACGTACGGACGGATTTACGGCTCCTGTCCGTGCCAACGGCGGGAAATCCAACTCGGCTCTGATGCCAAAGTAGGTCACCGTCTCTGAAGTTATATTCGCCATTAACACCAGTAAATATAGCATCAACTTGACGTGTGTAGAGTGAATTGCTAAATTTAAATCAGACAGGGCAGGAAACTTAGCTCAGCCGAATGCATTTCAAGAGAGCATTGTCTCAGCAAAAGACGCATTTATATTTATAACACCCTTAAATGCCGTTGGCCTTTGTGAATACTGACCTTACTTCCAAAAGAAAGTAATTTGCTGCTTACATATAACCAAACATGTAGCTGTATCTTACTCTGTTAGACATGCTCGTTACGTACGTACAGACGTTCTGGTTTAACATAAATCTATTGCACCAACAGTTAACGTCTGATCGTCTGATTTATAATCGTTAAATATGCCTAAACAGACATTTATTAATGGTGAGAATGTATTTTTTGATTGCTATTAACATGCACGTAATGAAATAATGATTTACGGAGAAGGGCTGGAATTAAATTAATTTGTAGCCTCACTTTCTTTTGTTTTAGAATGTGTTAATTAATACATGTAATATGCGCAGTTATACACTGAATGTAATATGCTGTGTAGTGTGCATATTGTAAATAAGCATTTCATTCATATAATTTATGATGCATCGTTTGCATCACTTCAAATGTCATGGATTTCTTTGGGGATCAGAATTGTATCATAGCAACACAAGACAACAAGACAAAGAATAATAAACCAAAACTATCCTTCAACTACATTTCAGATTAAAATAAGGCAGGCAATTAAAAAAAAAAAAAACTATTGACTTGCATGTCATTTTCTCTTAGTCTATATTGACATATGTAATTTGCATACAAGTAACCAGGCCACTGTCTTATTAGGATTATATGGCCAACTGTCATGCTGTTGCAATCTGAGCCGTGGCTTTGGCTGTGTTGTATTTAATAGGGATCTAGACCTCTTTCATTTATTCCTTCAGCAGAATTGCCCACAAGTGTCACAAATCAGCCTTCATTTTAAGTTATTGCAATGGTAATTCATTTATGTTGTGTAATGCCCGGTCTCAGAACACTGTTTGTAGTAGCATTTTTTTTTTTTTTTTTTTTTTTTTTTGTTTGTTTTTTGTTATTTATTTATTTATTTATTTTTTAATTTATTATTATTATTATTATTATTATTTGTACTTGTTGTTTCGTTTTGTTTGTTTTTTCTGTGAATAAAGTTCAAAAAAAAAAAAAAAAAAGAATTGCCCACAAGAAAGTCAATGGGCGTAGCGAATCAGAGCTCACAGCATTAACACATTAAAGCCACAGTCAAAAACATTAAAGGTTTCTCAACAGATGGTCTCATTTTATGCAAATGTTATATATAATGCAAAACTAAGCCTGGAGGCTGGGCTATTTTTTTCTTCTTCAGAGAACGAAGAAAGGAGAAGAGAGAAAGAGAGGAGCCAGATGTGGCAGGTGGAAAGGTGAGCCAAACTTTCTTTTGTCACATCATGAGAGAGATTTTTCAGAAAATTATATTCAGTGTTATTTCCACCAGGGCCTCGACACAGCCATCTGTATGCCAAAAGGAGAGTATACTGAGCCTCGTGAACTGATAATGTAGCTTGCTTTTACTCACAGCAGGGGCTGGGAGGTGGGGGGGGGGGCTCACCAAGGCAACGGCTGAGAATAAACCCATGCCCCGAAGACTCAGCTGCTGATTATCCCGTGTCATCTGGAGGATGTCAAGAAAATGAGGAAATATGATGTTAATAGACCGACCCCTGGCAAAGTTGTCTCGAACTGAGAAGAAAAAAACCCCATTGAGCTTCTGATGTTGGTTGTTCTCATAAACAAAGTTCTTCAATTTCATTTAATTGCTATTTCCCAATAAACAAAACGCGCCTCACAAACCTCGGATCACAATAAACGCACGCCATCAAACACAACATGAAAGCCCGTTTAACGTGCCGCAAACTGTTAGATTCCAGTGAAAGCTAACTTGATCTAATAAAAGCAAACTTGATGTCGCCTTACGTGTAAGTTACACAATCTAACTTAAAAGGGGCCCCGAGTTGCGGGTTCTATCCTTTTTGTTGGGCGCCTGCAGCACACAGAAGGCACCAGTTCAGACTCGTCTCCATTAGAAAAGCTATTAAACCCTGCGGAGGAGACCAAGCAAGCGACTGGTGGAAAATATCCTCAATCGCTTCTGATGAAAGACACTTTATTCGACTCCGATCAGATAAACATATTCGGGATATGCATGATTTTGACAACCTTAACTCATCTTTCCTAAAATATTAAGGGAAGCTTTTGATGTCAGCTTCTCTTCCGCAGATCAACGTTCCTGAAAATGTGCTCTTCATCAGGATGTTGTGGAATTCTTTTTTTTTTTTTTCATTGTACAAAGTCTTTGTGTTTGGGCATCAGTCATCTGCTAACCAGGGGACTGGAATTACAGGAAGTCGTGTGATTAACTGTTGACACGCATGCTACACATAAAGAACATATGTCGGACTGCTGTATCTGTGGTGGTGATGCCACAATATCAGATTATGGAAGTTAGAATATGATTTTGGCTAATGTAGATCAAGTTTTATTTTCACTGTTTTTTTCAATAACTCTCCAAACAAAGGATTAATTTGTGTGTGTGGTTTGTTTTTTAAATAGATTCCCCACTGACACTATTCAAAACAATTTACTTGCTATCTATATGCACCGCTGCGTATTCAGAATAAGGAGAGTGCAAACTGAGCTGTAAAGAGGAACAAAGCACACATGAGCTATCGCTAGCTGCCCATGATCAGAGTGTAGATTCACCTCTAGTGCACTGCAGACAGCTAAGCAACACCTCTGGCTGGTGTTGAATCCCTGGTATGTTCCACGGCCCCTGCCGAGCTCTGGGCCTCTGAATCATTTATCCGCCCCTCCTCCTCCTCCTCTTCCTCCTCCACTTCTGCCTCCGTTTGGCCTCTTTGGGGAACAGTCAGTGTAAACAATGTAAATAAGAGATGATGGCCAGGGCTTGTTGGCACATCCTCACACAACCTGCAACATGGTTCCATCCAGATGAACCGTAGTAGGAAGCAGAACAAAATGTTTAATGCTGTAGTACCAGTAAGGTCTGATGCAATAGATTCTGTCGTCGGTAGAATAGACATCAAGGCTGCCTTATTTATTTTTATTACTGCCAATCAGAGAGTGCATGTGATTGCTGTTGGTTACCTGTTATTCTGGACACATGTTCAGGGGCAGGAGCAGATGTGTGAACTGTCATTCAGATAGTCAAAGCTTCAGATAGTCCACTGGACACGTCGTCTGGATGGACAGAGAAAGCATGTCTGGTTATAATCTCACGTTGCAGCTGTCAACAACCTAAATGTAACGTTTAAACATAGTTAATATGACTTGTTAATGCACATCATAAAACATCCTCACTGCAATTGACAAATGATGTACACTGATCGAAAAGTCAAAAAGCCTTTGGGTTCAGCAGGCCTTAAAACGCTTGTTCATTCATTCATTTATTAATTCATTCTCAGGATAAACGAAATTCACCACAATTACTGATCAAAGTCAGCTGGTCTCAAAGTCCCAGTTCCCAAGTATCAGGCACTAATTTAAATGACAATAACATTCGACTGGAATGAATTTCACATCGGGCAGCAGTGGGTTGTGTTGTCGTCTCACAGCAAGAAGGTACCGGGTTCAAATCCTATCTGTGCGAAGGTTGTATGTTCTCCCCCCTGCGTCGGAGATCTGGTTTCCTCCCAGCTTCAAAAACATGGAACATTGTCCGTAGCGTATGAGTGTGTGTGTGTGGCTTTGAATGGAGGTGGGCGGAGCTACTGTTGCTGGATTCTCCATCTCCACCACTTCCAGCATTAACTATGATTATTTTTCTTATGTGTTGCATTTGCCTCTTGAAAAATAGCAAATGTACAACTAAGTATTTAGAATAATAGCAAAATGAAAACCATCCACTTTGGTAAACTGTGACTTGTAAATTAGGACATTCTGCATTTTAAACTTTGATAAAGTTTTCAATATTTTCAGATAAACATTTTTTTTTTACCCCTGCAAGATGTATGCTAAAGGTTTATTCAGATTCTTAGTGAATACGTTAAATCCAATCTGAGCCAAACACAAACAATTACAACCATTTCAAACATGCCAGAGTTCAACACATATGAACCAGACTCCACGTCAAACATGGCTGTAAACATTTTAGCTCCTTTGTTGGACGTCTGCATCCAATCTTTACTTCATTTCCAAGTCACATTCAGGGGAATGACATGACCCTTTTCCATTGGGTTCGTTTAAACAGTAAGGTTGCACGCTGCCAAATTCTGTCTCTGGTTTCTAAATATCTGATTTAGCATAATAAAAGGGATATATTTTTCCTGATTAAATTAGTTTAAACTAAAATACCTCTTAAAAGGACTGAAGTCAATGGCACGTTTGTTTTTTCAGCAGGCACAAATATTGACAATGGTATTTTTAAAATTACACTATGTCCAATAACAACATTCTCAGAGTATCACTGACTACTCATGGAAGCTATGATGATAGTTTAAGGTTAAAAATAATCTCACCATTCTCAATGATGCTGGGCCACAGATTATTCACATACAGTATGAATGCAAGTTTAGGTTCCTTTAGATTAGATGTACACTAATGCATTATTTTAATGCTACCTTAAGATACAGATAAAGTAGCTTTACAGAATATGAAGTGTGTCGTGTTTTTGTTTTTCACTGGGCTTTTCTGAAACCCCATTTTAACACTCACCAATAACGCTACAAAAATAGTCATCGCTGTGATGCTGAGAAAATATGATGACTGATTCAGAAACAGCGTTTGGTCTGTTTTCATGAAAACAGCCTTCATAATCTAATTGCATCCTCTCCTCAAAATTAAATAATTGCGTCAGGCTAAGCATCAGCCCTTTGCTACAGAGCCATTTAGTGCTATTCTGGCATTTAATTGTTGATGGACTTCATGTATTCAAGGCTTTCACAGTAGGGGCAGAGATGCATTCGCCAATAATATCTTATTATGGCGCAGGATGGAAGAGAATTACTTGAATGTCCGCAGGAGGATTTTCTTTTCTTTTTTTTATGGTCGAGGAGAACGGCTACTCAATGAAATAAAGAGGAAACACAAAGCGGGCATGTGAGGGAGATGATTAATAGTGAACTCTATTATTGAAAGGCCTCACTCACAAGATGTTCTCATCTCCCCGGGGAGTCAGAGCAGGACTTGCAGGCTGGGTTCATACTGCTGGGTTTTTTTTCATTACATAAAATTTTCTCATATTGCAATAGTGGAGAAAACAACACCCCCGGGGATGAGGTTCTCCATCACAGGAGAACGGATGCTTTAAAGCACCTAGGAGGCCCCCAATTCATCCTGAGAGCATGCAGCTGATTTGGTTTCAGTGTCCAAACAGAGAGTGTGTCGCTCAGACTGAAATTCTGAGCTGATTTTAATGTCTTGTTGTTTACATGTGCATTTAAATTCCAAAGCACATCAGGCACAACAACACAGGGTATGCACCAGTATCATAGTCGGAAGCCATACCCTATTGTTGTGTTCAGGATTCATGGATAACCTCAATTTCCTGTGTAATATTCACAACAGTGTCCGTGACCCTGAAGTTCCGCCTTGATTTCTCCGCCTATTAACTGCAAAGAGATGACTCAGATATCTAACTATAGCGTTTCCCTACTACAGTTTCTCAGATGAATGTTCTGGGCATTTCATCCACGTTTAAAAAAAAGTGGATAAATGCCAGATACCACGAAAGGCTGATCGTAACCAGGATGCCAGAATGAACCCACGAAGACTTGGCAAGTGATGACAACACTAGATACTTGTGCTCAATATCGCCCCTTTCATTGAATTAACTCAGCGTTAAATATTTATTTTATATTCAATTACTGAAAGCAAATTAACATCTGTAAAATGTCTTTTTTTTTTGTGAGCCCACTGGCACTCTGAACAAGCTGTTGGCTAAGTAGACGGAGAACGCCGATGATTTTTGCAGACTAATGGACGGGAATGGAGGTGTTGTGGACCCGAACGCAGCTCATTAAATGCTGGGGTGAGAAGCTCTCAGTCGGCTCTCGACTTTGTGACTTTGGCCAACCGCTGGCCAGAAGCTCCAGTTAGAGTAGCTACTCCAGTCAAAAGTGCTGTGTTACTATGTGGAATCACAAGTTTGAACAAAAAGCTCACTGCGAGGTTGCGGGGAAACAGCAGAGGAAATCTCTGGCGACAAATCATCCTCTTCACAGAGTGAAGAAAGACTCTTTCCTGTTCATCTGCTCTCAACCCAGTAGAGGCAGACGTTTTAAATCGCATCATTTACAATTTGAGTCTTGATCATGAGTGAAATCCTTATTTTTAAATGCGGCCATAAAGGCAAACGAGCCCCCCCCCCCCCTCACACGGGGATGATTATTCTCGAGTTAAAATGCAAAAGTAAGAAATGATTTTGGCATTTAGGACCAAACATAAAACATGCATCTGTAACTCTGGTCTACTTTAGCTGCCAGTGGTTTCTACACGATACTATACATGTGCTCAAATGCACCGCGACAAAAGGCAGCTGGCTTTTATTGTAGTAACCTTTATGCCTCCCGGTCGGCCTTATTAACCACATCCTCACCGGTTCCCGCGTGACTTGTTATCAGGTCACACATTCAAAATGAATTTCCAGGTTTGAGCAGCTGATAATTCGTCATTAGGCTGTTGTAAGCCGCTTTAATTCTTTATGCAGATTGCAGGGTCAGGGACCTTACAGGATGTGTCTGGCTGCCGTGAGCCAAAGTGACGGCTTAGCAATTACGCTGTGGAAAGGCCGAGGTCAATTAGAGAAGAAATTTTCAGAGTGCAATTAAATTAATGTTAATATACATTCGTTGCTACGTTAATCAAGTGTCTCAGCTGTCAGATTATTCTGTTAGGGAGGTTTCGGGCTGGATCGAGCAGGACCGTTTCTACCTCCGCCTCCTTAATAAGCACTTTAGCCAGTTAGCATTTTGGTCGCTCAAAACAAAACTTCTCCCTTTTATGCGCTGGCGTTGCATTTGTGTGCTGTGCAACAGAAAAGATCCCATTTGAGCTGAATCTACTACTGTTAAATGACATGTTTTAATAGCAGCAGGAAATGGGCAGAAATAAAGGCGGCCATCAGCCATTCACAAACCGATAAGTAAGGAGCAGGTAATGGGAGGAAGCCAGCGGCGCCTGGCGTCGGCGGTGATATCTCTATGGTGCAGACGTGATGCTTGAGAGGATTTCGGAGACAGCGCTGGCAGGAAGCGCCCACGCTGGAGGATACTGTAGCCGTCTCAGCGGCTAACAAATGTCTCCCGTAAGCAGTTTTCAAGTGTTTGGAAATAAGATTTGCTTCGGCCTCTGAAGAACGTTCCGAAAGAAACATTCCACTGCCCGAGGTGTTTCAAATCTTAATCCAACTTATAACAAATTAAAGGTATATCCTCAAACAATGCAGTAAAATCATTGGCAGCTTCCTTTCAGCGCCGGCCACTGCTGCCCTTTAACTGACAATGTGTCCGATATGAAGTCGGTGCAAGGCCCAGACAGAGGGAGGAAGAGCTGTCACCACATCCCCTTATCATCCGCCACAGCATTGTGGATGTCAGGACTGCTGCTCTTTTCATTTCTTCCACCCCCTTTTTTCTGGCCCTCCCCTCATACCGTTACAGTTTCGCCCCCTGGTATTCAAGCAGTTTTAAGAAACGCATATAATCTTCAACCACCCAGCCAGCCCTAAGCCTCAAAGAGTCACACAGATACGGGCAGATGGAGGTGAGCTATCAGCTAACCTGTATAACCGTTGGCCTGAGGCGATAATCATTTCAAAACTGCGGGGGGGAAATGGTTTTAATAGCCCTGTAACGGTAGCGTTTGTCTGCCTTATCACACCTGGCAGATGCATCGCAGAGAGAGATGGGGGGGGGGGGGGGGGGGGACAGGGGAATCAGCTGATAACGGTCCCTCCCTCGAGAAGGATGAGTCTGGAATATAAAAAGTGCTTCCTTCAGTAGAAAGTTTAGGGAATTAAGGTTAGAGACTTTCCCCCTCTGTTCCACCTCCTCATCCTCATCACGACTCATCCTCCTGCGCCAGCCAGCTGTTAACCCCTAGAATGGGCTTTTCTGCTCCTTGCAATATGCTCGACAGACACCTTGTATTTGTACCCTCGGGGTTAAACTGGCTGCATGGCACCAGCACACGACACCCAGCCCGACTTCATCCAAAGCTCTTTTCCTGTCGGTAAATTGAAACACCTATCCTGCAGTTTCAAAGCCCCCCTTCCACATCTACCCTTTATTCTTGACCTGCCGAGAAAGTCATGGCTGATTCTGAAAGCTTCAATAGATATTTTATGGGGAACATGGCTCAGCGCCCCAGCATAGCCGTAATATCCCACTGCGGATAAACCTGAACTCAATCTCCGACTACAGCTCTTTGGCATTTGAAGGTGTTCCTCTCTGGGCTGTTTCAGTCTATTACATCAGCTTTGTTTGCACTGCTTCATGTTTTTTCTGTGACCCCAAATTGTTCGCTTCTGGTTCAGTGTGAAACATTTATGGAGCACTTATGGAAACGTTTATTTTGTGTAATAGCAAAGATATTAAAGCAAGATACAGGTTTGAAAGTTTGTGACTGATTTTTTACTATTATCGAATATCTAATACACATTCGATTTTTAATTAGATCAGATTCATGTGTTATTGTGCACCTTCAGTCTTGGGGAGTGAACCATGAAGATTGCTGGAGTCAACAGTGAACTGTGCTCGGCGCTCACTGGTATGAGATGACATATATATATGTTGTGTTGAATATGTTTACATTTACTGTATAATGCAAAAGCATGAGGGTGTTATATACCTGTGACATATAAAGTAAAGTACATTTACTCAACTATGCAATTGTTTTTTCAGAAGAAAAATAATCTTAATATGTATAATGAAAAATGACCACTTCATGAAATATTATTTTAATGCTCTAATGCTCTTTAATGCTATTGCATCAGTCATGACAATCAATGAATAAATATAAATTGCCTCAAATTGTGTTAGAAAATGCTAATTTCAAGTTCAGCTGCTTTTTAATCATTATTTGAACTTGTCTTCATGCTTGCTCAATAATTTACACATATGGCTTTAACATTGATTCATATAGTTCCAATTTTACTTTTCAGCAAAACATCTGAGCACCTCTTACTTGCCTGGTTTGTTTTTTAGTGCTTCAGAAGGGAAATAAATGCTGCTTCTCTGCTGCTTGTCTGTTGGTCACTTTCTAAGACTAATACAGTTGTATTGGACACACATCTTGTTATGCTGCTTGTTGCTGATGCACATTATGTCTCCAGTCCAGAACTGGTCCAACAGCAGGACACCAAACAGACTGACCTCCAAACATCCAGTATTTAAAAAAAATAAAATACTGTATGTGAGAAAACTCATATATTTGTATAACCTTAACCCCAAAACTTTTCTTGCCATCACCTTGAGTCCAACTGGGCATATATGAGCCTCCTCCCTGTAATGGCTGACTGTCAGCCCCCCCCCCCCCCCCCCCTCACATATGGCTGACAGCGATTCCTCTTTAATGGCTGATTGAGCACGTCACCAGTCACACCATAACCTGCAGTTTGATATGCTGCAGGCTGAGCTGTTTGACAGCCGTGACAGCTACTGTCACCCTCAGTCAAAGCAATGGCGTCCCAGCAATCAGCTATAGCGATGAAAGAGCCCCAGCTTCCCTTGTGCCTCGTACCTGTGCATGGAAAAAAAAAACATTTACCGGTACTCTCAAAAAACGAGAGACAGAAGGGGAGCATGGATCAATAGCCGCACCCACATCCAGCCGTGAAGTAGAGGTCGTTCCTTTGGCGCCTCCCCACTGTGCACACGTTTTGAAGTGTTTAGCCGTGTTTAACACTCCCATTATGCTGCAGGGTAGCAATAACTCGCTCCATTTTCCACTCGTCTTCTGTCTGGTTCCTTCTCTCGGAGGAATCGAGACTGTTCCTATCTGTGCCTTTAATGCCGCAATTAATTCCCTCACACCCGTTTATTTTGAGCAGCGTAAATTATTCTGCTTCAACCCTGCAGTTAGAAGCTAACACTCAAATATTGTGAAGTTAAAATGTGTTATATTGTTAATATTCCGCGTCTCTCTGATGAACTGACCTGCATTTTTCAAACAGCTTCTAATTTACTTAACTTTAACTTTTTGGATTTATTTCGAGCCTCAATCCGCACAAGGCACTTTTAAAAGTCCTTCATGAGCAATCGCAGAATTGCGACAATGATGAGATGAGACATTTCAGTAATCCCTTAGGAGAGCGATGATGTCAGACTGCAGATGCAAAACGCATGCCGTCGCTCTGCTTTAAAACAATTAGTATTATGTTTGATTCTGAAAATCACAGTCGTGGATCATTTCTCAGCCACACTTGGTTGAATTGCAAGAAAGCAAATTTGTGTTTGGCATCCATATTTGAAGAGGCAGACGTGATCAATATTGAAAGGAGACAAATCCTGCATGTTTGAGTTGCCCTCCTTGCTGTTAGTTACGCCAAAGGAAAGCCAGGGTCAGTGTTCCGCATCCTGCCGCCCTGACACTAATACCCAGAGGTTGACAGCAGTGTCTGCAATTTAACATATCTTTTGTTAAATCGGGGGGGCTGTCAGTTTGAAGCTATACTTATGATTAAAAACATTGTTTCTGATCTCTATATATGCTAAATTGATGCCTAAACATGTCCCACATGGAGGGCCATATGCACTTTGAATGTTTCATCAGAGTTTGGAATTTTAGATGCCTTCTATTTTCCACAGCCATGGGAGACATGATAATCCAAACGACAGCTGAACGCACTGAAGGTAGATCTTGAGGCACCCAAACGATCCAGGGGGGCTGTACATTTCTAGGATATACCTTTCCAACACATCACTGTAAAGGGTAAACAAATAATAATAATTCCTTTCCATTCCCAATGCTTTGTTTGACAAAGCTTTCAAACGAGAAGAAATAAAAATCTTGAAGCATTTCGTATTCAGTAAAAGGGGGGGGGGGGTCTTCCCCCCCGCTCAGGCGTGCTCAGCCGAGTATCCGCCGCCCAACTTTCAGGCCTTGCTGAATTTCACTTGCCTTGATAAGCCTTACTGAAAATGTTTTTTTCCTTAATTCTCACCATTTGGCTACCCTTCACCAGCATCCAAATCCATCTTCCTAATCCTGCTTCACTCCCCCTCACTCTCTCTTCCTCTCCCTCTGCTTTCTCCATGCAGCTGTCTTGTTGCTCTTAAGACAAATCAGCAGTGGTGGAGGCTTAGCTGCAGCAGCTAGCCCTAAGCCCTCCACATGACTCCGGCTCTGGACGACGTGAGGCTCAGTATCACCGGTGGAGGAGTTTCAGTGGCTCCGTTTTCCGTCTCAGCCCCCTGTCTCACATGATTCTAAGCATGATGGACTTTTGCTGCACTTTTTGTTTTGGAAGCAATTTAGATTTTCTGACGGTACGACTGAAACCAGACACCAGTAGAGATTATCCCTCATTTTGTCATATTAGACTATCCAAACATGCTGACTATCAAATGTCAGCATCCGTCTCCTCGCACCTGTAGAAACTATTTTTGGTTGTTTCTCATAGCTGGCTTTCATTATGTCCTCACTCACTCCTAACTACGGCCAATCCTCTTGGGAAAATATCTGTTCAATCAAATTGAATTGGAGAACGAACCCCCCCCCCCCCCCCACACACACACCCAATATGTCAGGCGTTAACTTGGAAATACTTCTTTCGTTTTCTGTCTGGAAACACCAGCTGGGTTTCCATCTCTGACCTGCAACAATGTGGAGTAAGTCGGCTGAAAAGGGCCCAAAGGCACGGCTGTATCCTGCTGCCTTTTCCAGAGAGTGATGTTACTGCATCATTGGCCAGGTGTGAAGGAGAGAACCTGAAGTATGTAGAAGCTATCCCTATGAAACAAGATTGATTTTAAAAAAATAAAAATAGAAACAATAGCAGGCAGATTTAGCAAATAAAAAGGTGTCGCTAATCCATGTGGTCCGATCATAGTCTCTGAACTGCTACCTAATAAAATTTTGCATCGATGTCCACAACCCCCAGATCATGAGTAGCTTCATACACTCATGTTACATGCAGTTAAATCATTTACCAATACCGTGAAAGACGGATTGGTACAAAAGGCATCGACATTCCCGGTCCCAAGAAGTTGAATTCTACACTGCTTCTTGAATGTTTTTCTGCCGCGCCAACATGAATGAGAATGATATGTTTGGACCATTTCTAAGCATCATCTGATGTCGACGAAGGAAACTCATTAAAGGCAAGAAGGATTTAGCTGAACTCATCAATGTCATCAATAAATGACTTTTACACAGATGTGTCATGGCACTATGGGCTCTGAGCAGTGGAATAACAAGACGATTGCTTTGTATTTTGAAAATATGCATGCACTACCGACAAACGTGATCATACTTAATCTACTTTATTACCTATTAATAAAAATAATAATGCATTGGTTTTAGATGGCACTTTCCTAGACACTCAAGGATGCTTTACATTGTGCATTATCCATTCACTCCATACTTGGTGGCGGTAAAGCTACTGTTGTAGCCTGCACCGACATTCACTCGCTCACTACATTCACACAGGCAGTGAGTGGGTGAAGTGTCTTGCCTGACACAATGACAGTCTGCGCATCTGCGGGAGCCGGTATTCGAACCGCCGACCTCTCGATCATAGGACGACCCGCTCAACCACCTGCGCCACGCTATTTGCCATGCTTTGATTTTGGTTGTCAATCCACAAAGAAATCTGACCTATGTGTGTGTGTGTGAGGCACGCGTCTGGCTGTGGCTCAGTCGGGAGAGCCGGTCGTCCAGCGACAAGACACGGAATCCCAAATTGCTCCCAGTGCGCCTGGCAGCACCTTGCATGGCAGCAGTCGCCCACTGGAGTGTGAATGCATGCGTGCATGGGTGAATGTGAGGCCTAATTGTAAAGCGCTTTGGGCACCGCAAAGGTGTAGAATGGCTATTTAAGTGCAGTCCATTTCCCATGCCTGGCACCATTAAGTTATTTCATTGATACTTGACAGAATTCCATGCCAGAGCCTGGGAACCTGTCTCGTCATTATCTCTGCCGCGCTGTCTCTCTTTTCTTCGCCCTTGCCCTCTGCTCTTGCACTAGAGGTTGTGGTCATAACAGTAACCAGGGCTCTGGGACGGCTGCAGGAAAGACAATTACCTCCCGTCCTTTTCCATCCCTGAATGTTAAGCACTGACAATCTCAACACGCAGAGCCACCGTCTCCCATCTGTTTCCAGACGAATCCGTTGTTTCGTGCATCCGTGTCTGTTCAGAAACTGCTCCATCACTCGCTCCTGTGTCGAAGGAGGAAAGCAGGTGGAGCGGTGGCCCACGCTTCTCGCTCTATGTTTAACCTGTGAGATTCAACACCCCCTAAGGTAGTGCGACATGTCTCTCCCAATGGGCGCCTGCTTGAGTAATTAAACTTTTACAGAAGCTAAAAGTTCTGTCAGTTACTGCAACCCTCAGCAATGCGATGAAAGGCTTTGAAGTGTTCTTGTTCTCCAAATAGTGCGTTTCCTCCCATTTTCACCCTTAATTTTAAATGTATAATATATAGAACAATATATAGAAGAAGTATTTAAGCATTTTTTTCCCCACTTACTGGTTTTATTTAGTTGGTGATACATAGATGTTAGGAACAAGATCATTGGCGTCACACACCTAAAATATTCACACTACAATTGTTAAAAGTTTTAAAATTCAATCACAAGTGAAGTCACTATTTATCTGTGCCTGTCAGAGTTGTCAGACCATATAAATATAGATATAAATATTAAACAGAAAGGTCATAGTGTTGCCTGTCATCGTTTTCAGTTTGCCAATTGTACAGTCACTATTTTCTAAATGAATAATTGACTGCTCGGGAATTATCCAGAGACAAATGAAGCCTGTTGATCAACTTGGCGACCAGAGGGATGGTGAGAAACCCAGATCCCGTTCAGAACTGCATGGGGCCATTTCCTTGCACCGCAGTGGCGTTTCCTTACGTCTCACTCACTTATCTTTCTGGAATAATGCCACAGCTATCGTCTCTATTCCACTCGTGAGAAAACTCAAAACAGACCGTCATTACGGCGAGGCTGTAAAACATCACATCCCCTCAGTGAAATCCTCTTAGAATATATATCTGCACCTGTGTCCCTCTACGGATGGATTTTTAAACTCCAGAAATGAATCAGGTCTTAATTAAAAGGCATCGAACAGACCTGCCCTAAACGATCCCATCGGGACAACATCAATGTTCTGGAGGAAAAGGCAGCAGTGTGTCCATTGCAGCTAAAGAAAAATCACAAGAACGTATTCAGATGTTGAAATGAACGGCAGCGACCACATGTTGGCTTCACAGAACATTTCTGCACTTAGAAGTAAATTATCACCCATAAAGTGGTGTTATGTCTTAATCTCTTTGGGCTTTATAACTTCTACCTCCCTCATTTATCTCGCTTTCAAGGCATTCGCCTGTTATGTCGAACGTCTTTTTAAATATGACTCTGCTTCAACACACTGTACCCCCCTCCAGGAAAAAGAGATAAGTATGGTCATTAAATGAGCCCCTTCGCACATGATGTACCATCTGAGCCAGATTCCACAACAGGCACTCAACCTCGGCTCCTTCACGTTTCCATCTGATCTCCATTTCCTCTAATGTCTCGGCCCGTGTCCCGCTAAATAATTACAAGGGGGGCCCATCCTCAGCTGTCAGGCCCTTTGCTGAGAGTAGGAAAGCCATTGTGTCCCCCTCACTCCTCCACTTCCATTAGTGTTACTGGACTTTGTGACTGAAGGCCCATTCCAGGGTCAGGGACCTCCACTAAGGGCTGTAATTGCAGCCTGCCGAACACTCAGGAGCCTCTGCCCCCCCACCTAAAGAATTGTCACCCAGTTTAATATAAAATTACATAAATGTGAATGGAAATAGATTAACGGGGCCCACGAGGTTGCAATTAAAAGATACCCCTTTGCTAATTGTTGATTACCTGCCTTAAATGATCATATGGATGATGTGTAGTGATACAGTGCGACCACCCATCACTGGTTTACCCTTGGTAACAGCAACAGAGGATGCTGGAACTTTTTGGTATGGTACGGTACTGTCTGTTGTGACATCTTAGCCTTTAATCTCATTTATTTTTGAGGTACGCCACTTTGAGTGATGGAGACATATACTAATGCTCCACCCCCTTCAGGAGCTATTGGTTGCACTGTTATTGAACTGGCTACAGAGGACACGGAGACATTTTATCACGTTGGCACCGGTTGAATAATTATCCTTAATGATCCCACTTTAAGTGCATGTAAGCGTCTCATCAACACCGTTTCACTCCTTGATGTCACGGCTCAGGGCTTAAGGATGGCCCGCCTTTATCTTAAATCTAAGTTCATTAATTCAATTTAAGATGAACAATAATTATCAGGGCAGGGAATAGTTGAGCCAGCTGAACATTTGGTCTGAAGATAAGACTGAACCGCCGCTGATAATCTCTCGTACAGTCAATGAATTAATTTAGGATACCGCTGTTGTAAAGCACCAAAGAAATACTGGATTCATTGGTGAACTTTTAGACCACACATTTGTGACATCTAACCATCTCGTATGTTTTGTGCACTTTTTCTTTTGCCAAAATATATTAGTGCTACAAATGTATGACTCTAATGTCTATACAGAGATATCCATGATATGAATGCAGGATATATGAAGGACAACATGTTTTCACTTACGATGAACTGGCGGCTTGTCCAGGGTGTAACCCGCCTCTCGCCCGTAGACAGCTGGGACAGGCTCCAGTAAATCATGTGACCCGGATTTCAGATAAGCTTATCAAGAATATGAATGAATGAATGTTGATAGGTTGCTAGAGCCTATCCCAGCTTTCAATGGGAGAGGAAGGGTACACCCCGAATGCGTCATGTGTTTTTTATTGTTTTGAGTATTGGCAAATCATGTTTGAGCAGAATATACTTCCGTAAGGCAAAGGGTCTCTGTCAAGAGACTATTGTCTGATGGTTATTAATCAATGTTACTCCTTTTACACAGCTGTATTTATATTAGAATGTAATGATTAATACAAAAAAAAACTAGAATGTCAATCAGAGACTGCAGACCCTCGCATCCAAGTGCCATATCTCGCAATGTTAAAGAATCCTTTAAAAAATTCAAGAATCTGGATCCAGATCAACGCCATTCTCGGGGAGGACCGAGCCAAAGACAGAACCTTGCTTGTGTAAAAATTTAAAGTCGATTGGGTTACTCGTTTTTGAGTTATGCGCGTGGACAGACAAACATACCCAATTGCAATACCCTCGCCTCCCCTTCGGCGAGGGTAATAAAAATCAAGCAAAATCAGTGATTGACAGCTATTTTGCTAATAAATGATTTGCTCAAGTCATTTTTTAAAAAGCAAAATTGGCAAATATTTGCTGCCTCCAATTTCTTACACTTGGGATGAGTCTTTGCAAATTGAATGTTTTTTTTCCTTATAGAGAATATTAGTTTCGTAAAGAATTAGCAGTTTACATGTAAGCAAAACTAACATAACTAAAGTCTCAGGTGACTGCAAACAATGACAGAAGAGAGGAAGTGTTAAGCCAGACATAATTTTGGCTGCACTGGAAACACCGTCCGTTTCCATGACAGACTCCCTACACATGTTTCACAAGGGGTGTTTCCTTCCATCCTGGGTCACTAGCGTGCATCCGATGTGCAGCAAATGAAACTCATCATGTCTTCTAAGCAATCTGGTGAGCTTATGTTATAAATGCAAACAGAACCTGCACGTCAAAATGTAGAAAAATGAGGTTCAAGATTTCATGAAAGGAATTAGGCTTTAAAGTTTCTCTGTCACTTCCTGATAGAGACCGTAAATAATTCCAAGTACGAAGGCTTATGTTTCACCCCCTCACATCTGATGCAGCCAATGCATTTTTTATTGACCGCCGGCTCCATTAGACAAGTTGATAGATGCTTGTGACACTCCAGGAACACATTTCCATAGATCCACACAAGGACAATTATTAACAGAGATAAGCAGAGCAAAATGACACGCAATTACACCCTCGCCCCCCCCCACCCCCCACACCCTCTCCCCCTTCTCTCCCCTCGCATCCCAGCTTTGACGGCAATCATCTAACATTTTACAGCCCAAAACACAAGGAGACAAGCCCAATCTGTCAGGAGCGCTGACCTAGAATCAGAGATGCAGCTCTGATATGGATAATGGCATAGATGCAACCCATCATTACTTGTGCCATCAGCCAGTTAATAAAAGCAGGGAGGAGCTCTCAGCTCTGTTTATTCCTAATTTACCAAGCAGAATAAAAAAAAGGTGGTTATCTATTGATTTCCTTGTTAGGATGAAATATTATTTTGGTAGATGGTGACAGAAAGAAATTAGAGATGTTTCTGAGTTTTCATTCATTTCCAGGGTTTCTCTGTTTTTTTCCCTATTCATTCAGCAAAACCGAGAGACACAGATGTTGCTTTTCAATTGGTCAAAAACAGCTCAGCGTTTTAAGAAATAACAAATAATAATGCAATGCAAATTTGAATAAATCGTCTTTGTGCCCAGGAAGGCTCAGTCGGGGACAAATTCCTTCAAATGTGAAAGCACTTGCATCACGGTCTATACTGGAAAGATGGCACATTGAGCTCCTGTGGATGACTGTCCACGCACGGCTGCGTTCATCGCCTCCGACACCTTGCTCCGTTCGCTTCCAAAAAAATGCATGAATGAACTCCACTTTAAGAGCCAGTCCAAATAAATGGATTTATTGATCTGTTGTTTTTTTCCACATAATTATCTGAGAGGCGCAGAGCTTTGAATACTTTTAATGGACCGTGGCCAAGCGCGAGGGCTTGTACTTACAAGCGACAACGTGATGGTGTAATTATTACAGCACGCTAATTTGGAGACAAAAGCGCAGCGTCCATTGTCCCCCGGCACAAGGATCTCGACCGCAATCGCTGGAGGTCGCTTGTAAACTTTCAGCCGTCTTTTCAACCAATAATTGGATTTCACCTGCGGCCGAGTGTCTGTTATCTGCAAAGTAACACACTGGATTTCATTTGCTACATTCGTGTTGAGCTTTTGCATCTCAGCTGAAGTCATGCATCAGTTTTCCTGCGTGAACTCGGATCTGTGCAGCGCTGATTCCAATCGAGCGGATTCTCGATCGCCAGCCTTCCTGCCCCACCAGCTCTGAAGATAGAGGGGCTGCCCTGTGGTTTCTATGCTCCGTGTTTTCAATCAGATACACCACACTGCTGTTCGCCTCTCATTACCCACAATCCCCTCTCACAACGGCATGGCTCCGTCTTGAGTCAGAAGTATTAAATGTTATTCTAGGTTTGTCCACATCGTCTCTTAGAGCATGGAGATTATTATATGGCTGTGCAATAGTGATAATTAATTGGAAAAAACAGTTGCATTTTATATGCAAAGAGACGTGCACAATTAGTTTTTTTTATGTTACTTGACATGGTGTCATTGGTCGCCACACCTACTTCACTGTACGTGTTTAAAAAGAGACAGAAAACAGAGCAGTGAGATTCCGCCTCTGTGCTCAGAGCAAACTTTCATGTTGGTGAAGTTTGGTCTGGACTGCAGCGGGAACACTAAACGAGAATCGTCTGATAGACAATAAAGAGTATTTATTGGTGTGTATTTCAAGACACTGCCACTATTCTCCAGTGAATGCTGCAATGATTTAACTGGGAGTGTGTGGTATTCCGGACTACGGCGACAGCACCCCCCCCCCCCCCCCCCCCCCCCCTCGGAGCAGCTGTTGGTGCAGATGCAAGGTGACAGTAATCAATACTGATTATTAAAGTGGGAACACCATCTCTAGTGTGTGATTAATCTTCATTCCCCCCATGTTTACAGAGCCTCCTCTGGCCCATTTGCCTCAGAGGGGGGGGGGGCGTTCCACATTATCCCTCCCCAGAGACAGGGAAAACAAAACACCGCCACAATTAAAGATACTCACTGTCATTGTGGACAGAGGCGGGCACAGGTCGCCTGTAGGATGGGAACCACATGGGCTGTAATTTCAGAAGGCAAGCAGAAGAAACACGTCAGGTTAAAGGAGCAATTTACCCTTTACCACACCACACATTTCATCCTGGGATAAAAGTGCATTTTAAAAGGTAGAGGTGAAACCAACAAAAGGAATGTGAAGATCTTTTAGACGTAAGCAAATGGAATATTGGGGAACAAGCTGAAGAGAATAAATATTCGTATGGTTCAATGCACAAATGTTTCAGCCTGCGGGACCGACTTGTGGTTATTCCTCTCGTGGAAAACAGACATCACAGAGTCCAGAGGAAACAAATACCACAAAGACAATGTGATGAAATAAAGGAGGACAATCCTCGAGTCTGACCCGGGGCAGAAACACAGACACACTCGGCACACAGATGACCCACTGTGTGCGCTAGCTCATTAACCGGTTATAGTCAGTGAGTTGGCAGACAGCCCCCCCCCCCCCCCCCCACGCGCACACACACACACACACATGCACACAAGATCACACCCCTGAACACACAATGGATTGTGGTTTTACAGATTATTTAATGTTTAAGATTAAGTAAAGATTGTGACTAATTTAATATTTTTATGTTAATGTTTAATGTTGACTTGTTCCGGTCAGAAATAGGACCCAAATGCAGACAACAAAGGAGGTGAGAGCAAGGAAGTGCAGCTCAGGACTTTTAGGGGAAAACGGCACCTCCAACAAAAAAACTAAATCCAGAACTGATCCAAATCCACAACCTGAAGAGGAAGCAAAGTTTAACAGTCAAATTAACAAGCAAAAACAAGAAGGGAAATAATTTACAAAGAAGAATCAGAGATGGAGAGGAGAGGAGTTGCAGGGAGGAGCGGCGAGTTAGGGCCAGGTGGAAACGATCAGACACGCCCAGCGGAGGGGAAATCAAGACGGAGAAACAAAAGGCATGAACAAAGCGAGAGAAAAATACGCGATCCCCGAAACTCGGCAAAATAAAACAGGAAATCAAAACACCAAACGATGACAGATAAACAAGCTTACAGTTGTTTTTTAACTTTCTTCTGCTGAAATAGCTTTTCCTTCTGTACAAATCCCGACAGCTAATTGTTTTCTCTTTCTTAAAATGATTTATTAGAGTACCTATTTGATACAATAATAATGCACACATGGCAAAGGATTTCCCAAAATGCCTTTAAAGCAACCATTGTATTGGATTTGTCTGTCAGTTTTTGCAGAACCTGAATAAATGAATTGCCATTGCTGCCTTATTTCCTCTCATTCAAACAGCAACATCTTCCGTTGTCGGTGTCCCTGATTGAAAAATGAACTTTATTACACAATAATCTATCACTACATTTTGTTTTGTTTTCTTCCAGAGGAAAACCTTTATTTAGCTATTCAAATACTTCCACAAACGTGTATGAGCATTTGGCCTTGGTTGAGGTTTGTCCTCTCCTGAATGCTGCATTATTCTCCGTACGGTGTAATACATATAAAACCACAATGGGATAGATATGCAAATGAATTATTCAGCCCATAACTAACAATGCATTGCTGTACAGTGTGCTGGACCCATTTGTGCTTTTCTAAAGTCCTGTAACCTTGCCGTGTGACAATGGCCGCTATTGTGAAACCAACAATTCATCATCCTCGCTTCACTGCTTCCGCAATCAAATTCACATTAATGTCTGAAACAGAAAACAAAAGAAAAATCAAATTAAAGTTGCTTAGAGTATGGATTGTTTGGTTCGGGGGCATTTATGCTACCAGGTCAATTAAAAAGGAATCGATAATACAATAATGAAACGTTAATGAAACACCGGCATCACGATGAGGAGACAATGAAACAACCCAAGGTGATATTTCTAAACATCCAAATCATGCAGGAGCAGGTATGAATAATTTAGTTGAGAGACTGCTGCACCATGCAAGCACTATCTACTACAAATGAATGGATGTACAAGTAATTTTCAGCACTAACTACGTTCATAAGGGAAGCCAATTATGTTTTTTATAGCAACATAATGAGGAATAATGAGGAAATCTTCATCACAAGGTGCAGAAATTCACTTATATATAGAAACTGGTGTTAAAATACGCACAAGCAACATATTCATTTTGTTTTTTCTTGTGTCCGGAAAGAAAATCATAATAAAAAAAAATAATGCTGACACTATTCGTGGAATCTTCCTCCTCCTCCTGTGGGAAATCTAAACACACAAATTCTCAAACTAGAAAAGCACTCGTAGAGCGCAGACCTCCGCCAAGCAGCTCATTCCCCTCCTTATTAGATTTACTCTGTCGACATGGTGATCTGGATCATCATCAAAAGGTTCTAAATTGTTCTTGGTATCTTTATACACCAACCACGTAATCTAAAAGTTAATCAGAGATTTTAACTGATATTTGAATTCGTAAATGGGGGTTTCAATGTTCCAAGTTTCCCCCACCTGAGCTGTGGATCTCTGCAGTTTGTTCAGAGTCACCATGTTCCTCCAGGCTGCTTCTCTGATCACGACGCTCCTTGTTCGGCCCGTAAGTTTAGGTGCACGGCCAATGTCTTAGTAGATTTGCAGTTGTGCCATATTCTTTCCATTTCTGGTTGATGGATTCTCCATAACTCGATTCCTGACCCGCCTGGTGTGTTCCTTGGACTTCATAATGCTGGTTGCTTCCCACTATGCTCTGAACAAACATCTGAGGCCACCACAGAGCAGCTGTGTTTGTACTGCAATTATATTACGCTCAGGTGAACTCTATTTAGTCATTTGGTCAACATTCAATCACTCAGCAATGATCAGGCAACTCATGAAGGCAATTGGTTGCACTCAGAGAAAAGGGGGCTGGACACTTCTGCAAGCCGCACTTTTCAGTTTTTTATTTGTAAAAAAAAAAAAAAAAGATTAAAATCATACATCATTTTCTTTCTACTTCATACTGTATGTCACTTTGTGTTGGTCTTTCAAATAAATTTCCAAATTTCATAACGTGACAAAATGTGGAACACAAGGGGTATGAATACTTTTGCAAGATACTGTGTACACCGACCATGAAAAAGTAAAAGTGAATCAGTTTATTTTTAACTGATTTTTTAATCCATAAATGGGGTTTTCAATATTAAAATATAATATTTTTGACTGACTCCATACTGGATCTAATCCAGATTAAATTCGGTGGTAGGTTAGAGGCCCCCACCCTACATGACTGTGTCAAATTCTATAAACAACGGTCACAGGAACACATTTTTAAACTCCATTGACTGCAATGTTAACGGAAATGTCAAACTAATCCAGAATCCAGGATCTCTTCTGGATTCTGGATTCTGAATCACCAACATGTAATCATCACCAACATGTAATCATCTGTTCTTGGTAACATTCCCAACATTTCCTGATAATTTCATCAAGATCTGTGCAGAGCGTTTTTGAGTTTTCTTGCTAACAGACGGACGGACAGACAAACCAACGCCGACAAAAACATAACCTCCTCGGTGGAGGTAAAAACAATTGAAAGGATTTGGGCCAATCAGATTTCAGCTGGGGCTGAATGAATGAAGACCATGTTTTACTTTCCTCCATCCGAGATGGAATCTTTACTGCTAGAAAACGATCCAAGAAATAATGCATGACATTTTACTGGTGAACACTTTCGAACTTTAAGTTATTAGAACCAGAACTTCATTAAAAGCTCGAAAAAAAAAAAAAACATAACATCACAAACACATAAAAACAATGATTTTTTGCAATTTTCTTACATCCTCCTGGTTTATTTTAATGTGAAACATTAACGAATTCTTCCATCAATTCATTTTGTTCTACTTCTTGGAAACAACTTAAATTCTCTGCTCGTGAAGGATGAAACATTTCATCCCTGGATTGGAGTCTTGCTGTTCCACCAAAGAGCACAACGCAATCGACACCGTTTGCCCTTTATCACCCGCGCACTAATTCTGCCGGAGCAATTCCACCGACAGCATCGGCTTTACGAGATATTAGGCTGCTCGGGAGATAGTTACTCACCACGAATTTATGGTTCCCAGAAGAACAAACAATTCCATAAACAAAACAAAATAGATTAAATGTAAAATATGTGTTGTTTGGACTGCTGTGGGAATGGTTGTTATCGACTGGATAACACAAGTGTGTGTGTGTGTGTGTGTGTGTATAGGTGTGCGTGTGTGTGTGTGTGTGTGCATACAACATTTACAAATGCATTTAGAATTAAAAACTCTAAACTTGAGCAAAGTTGATCAATGGTTCAATGAGGGGGAAAAAAAATGCTTAACCTCAACAAAAGAGACGTCGCTTCCTGCCCCCCACCACAAACATCGTCTGGGCTTGAACCGTGGGAGGCGGTGTCAGTCATAAACCCCGCCTTCCTGCCATCCACTTTAATGCAGCATTTGAGTTGTTGCATGTCTGCATTGTACAATCTCTGTGTCACAAGAGCATCATCGGTGTTCATGGAAGCTTCCATACGCACCTTAAGGCGCCACATGTCCTTTGTGCTATGTGATCAGAGAGGACCTGTTTAAAAGCTTCTCCAGCAAAGTGCTGAAAATCTGATCTAGTATTTAATAATCTCCAATATGCAGCTCATAAACATTAAAGGCACATTTGTGGAGTCCTGGTCCCGCCATGGTTTATATATTACAGCTGCAATAAAAAAAAACGTTCAAAGGATGCACCTGTTCGTCTATATCTTCTCCAAAGAGCCTCTCGTCATTCCTCTCCTCTTTGCATTTTAAGACGCGAGCAGGAGGATGGAGGCGACGAGGAGGCTCAAAGTGGAGAAAAGAGAAGAGCCCGAGCAGACGGGGGGGGGGGGGGGGGGGGTGGTTGCCATGTGCAGATGTGTGTTTGATATGCATCATTGGTACACCATTAACATTTTTGGAATGGGTGGGAGGCTCCCACTCCTCACCATCGCCTGGCCTGTGACTGCAACAGATGGTCGCCCCCCTTTCTCAGAGGCTCCACCCCCTCCCTGTGTACTCCCCCACAGGTGTCAAACTCCCCCCCCCCTCCCCCCCTTCCATCAATAAATAATCACTAGCAGCAGCCCTGCCTCCCCCCCTTATCCTAGTTCTCAAAAGGAATACCATATTTCCTCTGTTTAATCCGCTTCCCTCCTTACCCCCCCCCCCCTTCCTCCCGAGTCCCACCAACCCCACCCTCCGAGGTTCCCCCATCACTCAGCACCTGTGAGGATCCCACCGACAGGAGCTAAGGCCTTTTTGTAGCCCCCCCCCCCCCCTCTCTCTCTCTCTCTCACCCTGAGAGTGGGTTCGGGAGACAAGGGGAGATTCAGGTAGAACAAAGAGGGAGAAAGCGCAAGGAGACAATGGGAATTCTTGACAGCTGTTTCATTCGGAAGGCAATCTCCTCTCCCGGGTGCCATATCTGGGGGAAAAAAAAAAAGACAAGGGGGAAAGAACGACCGAGAGTGGCTGCACTCTCAGGCAGAAAAAATAAATAGACAAAGATCTTTAGGAAAGTTCAGAGGATTAATTTGACACTGGGCGAGACAGGGTGGCACGGAAAGAAGAAGGAGAGGAAGAAGGGGGGGGGGGGGGGCTTTCTTTGTCAGAATAATTGCTCTAAGCCAGTCTAGTGTGCAAACTGCTGAGAGATTATAGGATTTAGTCCCATGTAGATTTTCAACAGCCGTTCTGTTTCTTTCTGCGGAACGCGTGGATGTTCCACGCAAATCCATAAATAAGGAGCAGTCCGGGAGAACAAAGTCTTTCACTGCCTGGGACAGTGAGACAAAGCAGGTGTACACGCATTCAAATCTATGTGTTTGTCAAGTCAAACCAATGAAATGTCAACATGAGCGACTGCAGTGTGTGTGTGTGTGTGTGTGTGTGTGTGTTCACCGTACGAGAAGCAGGACGGCTTCGTGCTATTTGGTTTGGGGAAAAAACGAACACGCTGGGCTGTGTTTAGTGTCAGGAAACAATTTCACAGAATCACAATCGCAAGATAAGTCAGTCGAG
The DNA here is from genome assembly GCF_040956055.1 of Brachionichthys hirsutus. Classification (NCBI taxonomy): domain Eukaryota; kingdom Metazoa; phylum Chordata; class Actinopteri; order Lophiiformes; family Brachionichthyidae; genus Brachionichthys; species Brachionichthys hirsutus. The sequence goes on along the minus strand of NC_090910.1, from coordinate 3,986,336 downwards.
AGAAAATATTAATTATAGATGCTATCGGAAGAGCAGAAAGTCAACAAAATAATTCGTTTCATTTTATGTGGGAAGCACACAACCTGAATTTGAGGAAAGGTATTTGTTTTATTAGATAACTACACATTTGCATTTTGTTGTACTACTTTGTTTGCCGGAGTACTTCAAATAATGCATTACCATTTCAAAGCTGGTTGAGTTCGTGTAATTCTTTGTCTGGACAAAAAAATAAAAAAATAAATAAGGAACAGGATGAAATTGTGTTTGTGGGTTTTATTTAATTATATATCTACTTGTTTGCCTTCGAGCTGGGAGCATAAAAAAGTGCAGCAATGTTTCAGTTTATCCTTACAGTGAACTTGTGCTGACTCTGTGATGACTTGCATGGAGTAATTGGGTAGAGCGTAGCAGCATAGAGACAATGCTTCTTGCATGGCAGATGCCTCAAAGACATTTCTTGAAGAATCAAAGGCTCCTTCTGTCACTGAAGAAAAAACTAAAAACCCAGCGAGGGGTTTCGTTTTTTCCCCCCCAACATGTGCCAACAATCAAAAGTCTTTTCAGAGCGCCTTCTGTTTTCAATTCAGCACTTTGACCGGTTCTGAATATTTGCCTTTCTGTGTGTGTGTGTGTGTGTGTAAGGGAAGGAACATGGTGAGTATGACAGGTCCCATTACCTCCAGTGCATCCCACAAGGGACTGTCCCACTGTTGCCCACAAGCTTCTGTTTCCAGACTAATATCTCTAATAGCAACCTTCCCGTCCCCCCCGTGTCCCTCCCATGTGTCGGCCAATGAGATCAAACACCACCGCTCCTAAATTACAGCAGCAAAGAGTGCCATGCTATGCTATTTCTGCATGATTAAAGTTTTCATGCTTGGCAATTTGTCTCAGAATTTATGTTAGCCTCAAATCTCGCCAGCGTACAAGTAAAAACTTTTGCCTGAAAGATTAAGCCCATGAGACGCTGACTCGCAGCACATGTTTTCTCTTCATTTTTGGGAATGTCCTTTCCTGCTCCGTGGGTGGCAAGGATGGGAAAGGCCCTCAGGTTCCATCGGCGCAGGAAGAGGTGGTCTTTATGGGATGTTATCTCCTGTTTGGAGCCTATTGTGGCCCAAGGAGACCTAATTTCATGGTGTGTACTGGGATCAGCGATGCTGTACTCAATTTGGGCCACTATGACCTTCCAGATAATGATTAGCATGTGCCAAATGGCCACACAATGCTATTATGGGTTGACCTGGTGGCTGAGCAAATCAGACTGGTGCACGTTTAATTATACTTTTATCTCAAATATTTTGTTGGAAAAGAAAGAAAGGAAAAAAAAGGAAAAAAGACTCTGTAGAATCATGCCAGTATTAAAACATGAAATGCCTATGAATGAAATGAAATGAAATGCTTTTTTATTTTTTTATTAATCATCATCTGTTGACACACACAATGAAATTGAATTTTCACCCTTTGATACACACGGAGAGGGAGTAGGGTGAAGGCGCCGCCGTGGTCGGCGCACCTGGAGCCGTTTGCGGGGACGGTGCCTTGCTCAAGGGCACCTCGGCAGTGCTCTGGAGGCAGACTGGCCCCTCTCCAGTCACCAGCCCACACACCACATCCCACCAGAGCTGGGACTCGAACCGGGGAAGCAGTGGACTTCTCCGCCCCGGGCCCAACCCACCGAGCCACTGCCGCCCATAAAATGTTTACGCCGGACGCCTGGATACAAAGAACATCTCCCCGTCGGGGAATCGAACCCCGGTCTTCCGCGCGACAGGCGGAGATACGGTCCACTATACTAACGAGGAAGACAGTAAACATGAATGGCAAAAAGTATTCAAATAGGGAATGTTATATTCTGAAATAATCAAGACCAAAGTCATACAGAAAAATCTAATAGATTTTGTTAAGATATTTGAATTCTACTTCATCACACCTTCACAAACTCAATCGTCTCGTCTACAGCTATTTACTGTTACTATTTATTCGATATTTTTTTATACCCTCAAAAGTCTTTGATAAATTTGATATTACTCATTTATTTCATGCTGTTAAAAAAAAGAACACGCCTCCATATTCTAAAAAACGCTTTCCTTTAGTTTCTGATGGTACCTGGCTGACTTCGACTCTGGCAGAGGGCTTTTGTGACGCCATGAGAGAGGGACGGCCATGTAGCGTACACCGAGAGCTCACTGTCCCTCATCCAGTCCTACTTTCTTGAAGCCAGTTTGTCTGTGACTCAAACACAAAGACACACACACACACACACACACACACACACACTAATACAATCACACAAACCTGTGGTCTGAAGAGTGGAATTAGCGCTCTTCCCTCCTTTACCCTCACATTACTGGTACCAGCCTCTGCTCTGATGCACGCACTCACCAGATGTTGTTGAAAGCTTGAGGGAAGAACTCCCAGGTACGTGTGTGTGTGGGTCTAGGCGTGTGCTTCTGACAGCGTTGCACAATTGGCTCTTCTCGAGCATCTGTCGAGATTTATGACTGGAGTATTTCCTACAACAGAGTCGGCTTCCTCTTTGGAAATCCCTGTGGGGCAGCCGATCGGGGATCAGAGGAAAAGGCAGGTTCCTCAACCCGAAACAGGCGACTCCAACTCTGACAAGAGGAGCGCAGAAATAGCCTCCAAATCCCCGGACGCTACAGTTTTGATCCACTTGCAGTTCACACAAAGCCCATCTGTTTCTCATATCAACACACTCGCACTTAACAACACAGGGGTCTACGGTCCGGCCTGCAGGGTCAGGAGGACAAAGAGTAATGAAATCAAACTGGCCCAGTGACAGCGTCTGCTGTTGATCACTGGGAATCACTGAAGGATTCGATTATGGCGCACCATCACGGTGGGGATGCAAAAGGGGGGATATTAAAGACTCAGTAGAGCTCTTCCAGTGTGAGTAATGATCACACAGAGTGGGGGCCAAAGACAGCTTTACCGCTCCCTCAGGCCTCAGAGTGTTCAGGCTACAAGCTGATGCAGCAGAGTGCCCCCGCTCGGCTACACGCCGCTCCGTGCGCCACACCGAAGAGGAAACCTATTGTTTTTTGATGGCTTCATATTATCTCGATGGATTCATCCATCAGATTTATGTCTGAGATGATTTTATGACGGTGACGTCACTCTAAATGAGAACATATCGTCCAACACATTTCCACAAATCACAACAGAAATAGAGCTGCAAAAGGATTCTTTAAAGGCTTCGAGTAATAAAAGGTATTCCGAAACCCAGAGAGCATTCCGTCTGTCCTGCACCATTTAAGTCAATGGTCCCAGTGGAATGCCAGAGCCTTGCACTGTCAATCAAAATGTCAGAGGCCCAGATGTGTCCAATGTGTCGATGGCGTCCCATTTAAATGAACGAGGGGAGATGCTTTAGAGCTTTCTCTGAAGACTTGTGCCTCAGTATTAGTAGTAATTCATCATTGATCTTAATGAAGCGAGACAGAATAGTGCTTTGGCTTCAGTTAAAGTTACTTTGAGTAAATCTCTATTGGCAGGACTGCTTGCACATTAAAACACAAAGCTCACATTTAGCATGATTAGCAGAACTATACTGTTCGTCAATGGCCATCCCATGGCTGTTCCTTTTTTCTCTGCAAAATTAAATCTTGTGAACAAAATCAAATGGATCATTTTCAAATAGTAACAGTGTGTAGATATCAACAAGACAATATGCAACCAACCTAGAACTGTGTACCTAACTCAAGTTCTGTGTCTTTAGAATCTCCTCTGTTAGGTTAAATATAGACCATTTACTTATCGAGACTGGCTGATGGCCCTGACGACGCATTCGGGGTGTGCCCCGCCTCTCACCCATATCAAGCTGGGATAGGCTCCAGCAACTCCCGTCACCTGCAAAGCGGAAAACCAGCTGTACAAAGAAATGAATGGAGGGATGGATGGATTTAAAGAAAATGATGGATTTCCTCCAGACACAGTATGAGGCGATGAGATGACACTGAAATCCAATCAATAAGCAGTGTATAAATCAATTCAGCCAAGGCGACAAATCATTAGCCTATGATCACATTACTGAATTGAATTCTTTCTATAAAATCTTATCTCTTATGAATGCATTGAGGTTCTGACTGTGAAGCGCAGGAGACCGAAAGCAGGAGCATTTCTTTATCCTTGCACTTTTGATACTCAAAGGAAACAGTGAAAAAGATGGGCAGCTTTACTTCTGAACTCCTCTTAACTTTTGCAACGTGTAATTTGTCTCTCACTGCGCTCTCTTTCTTCACCTTAGCTTCACCCCTGCACTCAAAGCGAACGGATCCCTTTATCTCTGACGATCGTGCTTTCTCTTTGACCAGCTGGGTTCCTTCAAAGGCCTCTCCCTTCCTCAGGATGGAGAGATATTTTTACAGGACCTCTGTGATGCACGGCCAGCCCCAGCAAAATCTATAAACATGCCTTTCTCAAAGAATCGAACGTCATAAAGTTGACTATTCTCTCTACTACAATTGAAGTCACCACAGGACATTACTGTAAATCAAGCCAGTTAACGGGAAAAGGTACGGTCAGCCAGTCCTGCAACCTATCAGGAGAGAAAATGAAAGCGATGGCAGATTCCTCCAGTTTGGAGTGTCTGACTTTATGTCCATTTTTTATTTTAGCTCTTCAAGGTATTCTGAGTTTCTGACATCATAAAAATATTTAGTCCAACTTTATATTTCAACAAATTTCTTTTTTTTTTTTAGGAGATTGGAAAAAGTTAAACTGAAATATATTTAGGACTTTCCTGTTATAATACATCTTATTTGTGTTTGCTGGTGCAGAGAACCATTCGTGAACATTAAAACACCACAATGAAAGGAAATTATTGTAGCAGGAATATGAAACTATACACTCGTTTTATTTGCTGAAAAAGTTTGTATTTCATGTCAAGAAAATGTCAGAAATGGTTCTTAAATCATACACTTTTGTAAAAGATGAAAACTGCACGGCACTTACACATTAGTCATTTTTACACCACAGTACCATATTGTGGATGATAAAACACAGTGAAGGATTGTCATAAAAGTAAAATGAAACAATAACAATATGTTTCTCATTACTCCTAGGATAAAAAAATTAAAAATAAATGCCCCGAAACAATAACTTTATGGGAAGAATCTATGTGTCACAGGGGAGGCGCACAAACATTAACTACACCGAAGAAATAATAAACATGCATTGTGGGATATTATTATAACATTTGCATATAAGGGGGGGTCACTATACAGGTAGATAGTGCAGGCACAAGAACCCCTGGAACCATTGGTTCAAACAGCTGCTGGGCCCCCCTCAAATGCACACACTTTCATCCATTGGAACCAGACCTGGTCTAATTTTGTCCCTGAAAGAAAGTCAGACAGATGAAGGAGATAAATGAAGAGAAAAAGAAAAGGAGATAGCAAAAGTAAGTGCAGCCGTGTTGGTAACCTCCTGTTTGTGCTGCACACTCAGAGGAATAGTTGTGATTACTCCATTGACTGAATCATCTGAAAGGTCAGGCCTCCCATCTTCTCCCTCCTACTCCTTTGCTCCTCTTTCACTCAGCAGCCAAGTGGTTCATATAGCTGCCAACACAAATTCAGACATATTGGAGCATCCAGTTACTGTCAGCATTCACATTCACACATGCCCCCCCAGCACACACATACACACACACACACACAGTGTACTTTAAATTGAACACTTTTTAAGTAACGGTGAGGACCTTTGAACTAATAGGACTATAAATCATTAGCTACCACGTAAATGAATTTGAATGTGCTTTAATTGTAAATGCCAATGAGAGTGTGATATGAATCCAACAGGTTTGTGTTGTAAATATATGAAATTACATAGTTTGTATTTACATTTCATGTTTGTATTTACATTTCATGTAAACCGCAAAGCGTCCATCATTGTGGGGCGTTCAGGCTGGAGGAATGTACACATGTAACCTGAATTTACACAATATATATTCATTCATTCATCTTCTTAACCGCTTTTGTCCGTTACTGTGTTGCGGGTCATTCTGGTACACCCTGGACAAGCCACCAGTTCATCGCAGATATATATATACGTATACTGTACATTCCAGTTTTCCCGAGAAGTCCATCCTCACAGAGTCTGAACACAGAAACAGATTACACAGTTGAGGGTTACCTCATCTGCAGTGCATGTAACGGTATTGATTTGCCAAGTGGTTCCCAAATCTAGTCAGACAAACTGCCTCTTCTCATCAGTAAGCCCATTCTAATAATTTGAAAACTTGTCCTATATAAAATCGTCCAAAATGTTTCCCGTGATGACATTGCTTTGCATTTCAACAACTCTTCCAAGGTACAAAAATGCATAAAAATACACACCAAAAATGCAGCAGTAATTATTGACTCTCCAATGTAAATAACATCGTGAAAGGAAAATCAGCTGCACTGTGTCAGCGATGGACGGGCAGGTCAGCCACTGCAGGGCTGATGTGGTTGTGCTTGTCAACGCCCTGATGAAATATTCAGCAAGGAGCGGCTCCGACACCTAAAGGCCAACGGGCTTTGGTTACAGCAGGATGATTGTCGGGGAGGTCGGGGCCAGAGCCACCACCATCGCAGATTCTCTGCTCTCGCCATACAAATTCAACATCAACAACAAACAAAGGGGCACATTCATTTTTAATGAGGTACATTAATTAATAACCCAGGCCTGACCCCGTTTATACCCCTGGATTCCCTGGACGAGCGGGAAAGGAGACCTCACGTTGCCTCCTCCGCTGAGGGTACGGTGACGGCAACGATATGAAGGGAAAGGTAGGAGATGAAGAAGCAAGCAGAGGAAGAGGGGAATTCAGGATTATCACAGTGAACACAAGAAAGAGCTGGAAGGAGGACACGGTCTGGGTAAGTGTTGTAGCTAAAACCTAAGGGGACATTTCTCTGAGCTGGAGGAGGAGAGGGACGGCCCTCCCCCCCCATAGAGCCACTGCATAACCTCCCCCTTTCTCTCGTTACAGGCAGATTCCTGCCAGCAGTCACACACGCAGTACATGCAAGAAAATACACGCATCCATAAATACATAGTGGTCCACAAAGTCGCTGCAGGCAGACACACTGATCGCCTTCTAACTGACACAAGGCCAAAACGGGCCTGGGCTGTCTGGGGGTCCGGGCGATGAGCTCTCGGGTCGGAACGCCGCTGCTGGTGATGGAGTAACTATGACCACTGAGTGTTTCTGATGCGCCTTGCCAAAAGGGTTAACAATCAACGGACGAGGAGGCACTTATATACACAGTTAGATGACCATCATGATATACAACAAAATACCTCAAATCCTCTCTTTGATACAGCTCGAGAGACTCATTTCTATCAACAGCCCCATAAAAATATTTTGTTACATCTCAGCGTATACATATATATATATATGTATACGTGTCACTAGTCCTGATGTACAATTCTAAAGGTTTATAGTCCCTTGTTAGTCTCAGGAGTAAAACAGCCTTCCTTTCTCTGAGCCCTGAAGCCTGCTGAGCTTGGCAAGCTGAGACGGCGACGGGGGTACATCCTGTCTGTAGGGGCCCTTGGATTGTGGAGGGACGGATCCCGGGAGTTGAGCGTGGTCCCGGCCTCCTGGAAAGGGGGCCTCCTCTCCAGGAGGTGGCCTGACCTTGATGGCCTCCTGGTCTCTGCGTTTCTGCTCCTGCCTCAGCAGCTCCTGAGTCTCGAGGACGACACGCGCATTAAAGCTGGACGTTACCAAGTAGCCATTCCGGGACCCCTGGCTGCTGGAGTAGCGAGGGTTCTCCTTGGATGTTTGGAATCCCTCTGCTGGTAAATGGGACTTGTCCCACGAGTCCTGGGGAACCATGCTTTGGGTCTTGCGAGGTTTCCTAAACAGATGAGAACAGTTTAAGAAATCAATCGATCGCCTTGAGTGAGCAAAATAATAAAAAACACCACCTGAACATAAAGAGAGTTGAAGATGATGGCGGATAACTCTGTGGAGGTCAGCTGCAACTCGGCGCTTCAAGGAGGATGTGTCCATTTCGACTTGTGACATAACAATTGGCATTAAATACCCACAACAGGACAGTGGGACAAAGACGGATCGCTCACATAGCGCTTTATGATTACACTGCACCCTGAGGCAGAAGACTGACATACGAACTTGACAGGAAACAAACAGGGCAAACCTGAAACGCTCAGAGAGATAGAGCTCACATTTCCCTACATCCTCTTGGAGGAAAAATGGCTGCTTCCATCCATTCAACTCCTCTTCGGGGATGTCGAAGAGGAGTTGAAAATTATTGGTTCATTTTCAACCCCCCCCCCCTGCTGCACATCCTCTCCTTTCCAGAAATCATCCATGAAAAGCCACCGCTGGGAAGTGTCAGGTTTTTTTTGACCAAAGTGATTTGTCTGCTCCTCCCTTATTATTATGTTCCATTAAGGATGCTGTGCAATGGTCGACCTGTGATAGTATCTTTTGTGCAGGAGTGCAAAAGAGAAAACTCACTCACACCTCACTGACCTGCCGTAAACGTGAAAGGCTTTTAAGCCTACGGTGCACGAGGGCTGCAGAGGCCGACAGAGGCCCGGCATGCTTTCAGGCTAAATGCTTGCATTTCTTATCTCATCCCAGAGAGGCCGAGCAGGATATAAACAAAACACGCTCGGATATCTACTGTTCAAAGTACGTGTGAGTCCACAAATGTGGGACCTTTTTGAGGTAAATGGGTTTTGGAGATTGGGGAAGGTGTTCTGCGATGTTGCCTGAAATGGAAAGAACGACTAAGGCGATAGATTCGACTGCGCTCAGAGCGAAGGGACAACAGGAACCGTGGAGATAGAGCAGCGCAGCACGAGAACTACGACGCAGTACTTGTGTTTCCTCCTGCAGTTTGCTGATATCAGTGAGGACAATGTTGACTTTAACCATTTTCAGCAAAATCAACATTAAGAAACTCATTCTCATCCTTTTTTACTACGTTTGCTTTTATGAATGAAGATTAACATGGAAGTTGCAATGCAGTAATATCCAGTTTAGAAAAGAGACCAACCTAGTTAAAACGAATGGAATTGATCTGACAATGTAATGACAAGACCATCCATTGTGATGTGCAAGAAACTGAACACTGGAAACCAGGCTGATAGATACCTTTGTGGCGCGCAGAATGGAAGGGAAGGAAAAATAGGGAGCTGTTCTCTGAGTATCTGTGAGATTAGATTACATAGTTTAGATTATGGATACCGGTGAGGGTAATAGTGGGCGAATTTATGCACTGAGATTGTGCAGCACAGATACAGTTTTACTTGTTCCACTCTGCGATGTTGCCTGAGTGGAACATACTTACGCATGCCGTGCATGTGTAAGTATGAGGGTAATTGGCAGAGGGGCAGATGTAGGGACAGACTGCGGAGAGACCCTCACCACATGCTCCATATCTAGGTTTTGCTGTCTGGGCGAGCCGCCATGCATTTACACCCTGGCTTGGCTTGCAGAGCAGCCAGCGCCGCTCACGAGGGAGATGCACGTTGCACAAAGCAGCAGTCTGTGTTTCCAGAACCATCTCCAAGTTTTTAAAGTCAGATAAGAAAAGAAGGGAGATTTAGGGGGAACAGTCTGGCGAGGACGAGAAGACAGCAGATATGGAGTTGTTGCAGAGGAATGCGAGCGTGATTAATGCATCAGGGGAGCGGGTTCTCTTATCACCGCGACTGCTGCGCCAGAATATGTCACAAAGTAGATTAGTTACATTTACCAAAGGGAGGGGATGGGAAAATATATCATGCCAAAGAGCGGGGTAAATTTAGAATGACAGAACATAACAAATAAAGCCGGGAAGTTGGCTCGGACAGACATTCGTGGCGGCTGGGATGTTAAAAAAAAAAACAGCTGGGAAGAATCAACGTTCATGAGGAGGAGGAGAAAGTATGCGCACACAGGAACTGACCCATAATGATTAAAGAAAAAGGCCAAATGTATGAAGCTGGCGATGGAACAATTGTTAGTATATTATACAAATAAAGCGTCTACGAACCTGGAATAATGTTTTCACTGCAGTGTGGAATAATGTTGATTCTGCTAAGGAACCTAAAAGCAGCCCAAGTGCTGGGTAGAGCTACTGGCCTTTCACTGTGGCTGCCTTATCTTGGCTGCATTCAAGAGTGCGTTTGTGTGCCTTTTGGCGTTTGACTGTCTCTTTCAGGCTAATCAGTGGTCTCTATTTCCTGCTAACACACTTGTTCTTCTCCGGGGGGGGGCTCTTGCCCTCCACTGCCTGTCACCGCTAATCCTGCTCCGACAACAAGCCTTCATTAGTGTTCTTCCAATCCGTACATCCCAGACAGCGAGCTAAGCCTGGCCGTCATCAGATAACCAGCCACCAAGACTTCTTCTGGAAGCTGTTTAGGAAGGAGGGTTTTTTTTGGGGGGGGGTGAGGGAATATCCCCTTTCAGCTGAATGGCTGAGTGCTCAAGCTTCCTGTTTTGGAAGTGAAGAACAGGAACAAAGCGGTTGCAAAAGAGAGGTGGTTGGATTTGGATGGAATTGCGGTTATAAATCTGGGAATGTAAGACTTTATTTATTTAATAAGGAGCCGTGGTGAGACACGAGCCCTGCAAAGTCTTAGCCGGGGGTCAAACGTCAAGCCTGAGCTCATGTGCCTCGTCGCTAAAAGACCCTACGAGATTACGAGAGGAATGCATATCAAAGGTCATTCCCGCCCGGGCTTCTGGCTGGCCGTTCAAACTTTCCCCAAGAGAAGGAACTTTCTCAGAGGGGAAAGCAGGAGGCAACTGTCACATCAATCACATGACACACCAACAGATAACAACTATAAAGGGAATGCATGAATTGGTCTGGTTTATTCAACCTCATTGATTATGAGTCCTTGTGCATCCATCGCCTTAGACAGGAACATGTTTCAATCGATCCGATGGCGACCGAGAGCAATGAAGAAATGACGGCTGCTTGAGCAGGGAGAGATTCAAATCACAGCAGCGCTGTTAGTCTGGCCAGAGACCACGCAAATGTTCTGTTTAAACTAAGTAGAAGAGATAATTATTTCATTTCCGACTTTCAATCCTCATCTCAGTCCGTGTCCTTTTTTTTTTTTTTTTTTTAATCATTTGTGATGTAAAACTCAAAGTGTGGACATTTTCCATCAGCAAGGGGGGGACAGACACACAAACATAGAGAGGGATGTCCGGAAATAAAAAATATTCTGAGCACCGAGCCTCAAGATGTCAGATGTGGTGAGCTTTATTGGCAATTCTTTGACAAATATGCAAAAAGGAGATGGAGAAGATAAAGAGCAGCGGCCATAGCTCTGAACTCAGTCTATTTAAGATTTCCAATGAAAGATCCTTTCAAATATGATATTGAAGCTGTAATTCATTATAAAGTGAGGAGCGGGAGAGGAGGGTTGCTGCCCGCGACAAAGTCAAAACTTCCACAGGGGTCAATCTCGACTTAATACAGTTGAATATCAGCAAAATTATTCAGAGCGATCGCATAAAATGATTTCATTGAAAGAGTCTTGCTAAGAATAGTTTAAGTGTCTGAGGATGAGTTAAAATTGTCTTTGTGGTGATTGACTTTGTAGCCGTAGAGAGAGACGTGCTGTTGAAAGTGTCCAGAGGGAAAAGAAAAAAGGGCAATGGGACAAATATGAGGAATGGAATGGACGGAGATGAAAAAACAGTCAAATGAAGAGGTCGGAGAAAGGGCAGGGAGAACGTGACAAGTCAGAGAGAGAGAGAGAGAGAGGACGGAGACGGACAGACGCATGGAGGGAACCAAGAAGGGGTGAGGGAGGATGTCTCACCGAGGCAGAGAGCCGTGGTGTCTCTGGGTTTGTTGGAAGCCATCTCTGTCTTCTTGCTGCTGTTTCTGGACTTCTCTGTCGACTGTTACTGAATGGCGTCCGCTTGGCATCTCTGTGCCGCTGCTCGCCTGCAAGACACACAATCAAGACGCAGAAACGAATAAATACATGTCCCTGTCACAGGACGGTAACACACACACACACATATAAAGGACAGGCCATTGTTCCTTCAGCACAGCAGGCGGTTTGACAGTGTTTGTCAGGCTACCCTCAGGGAACAGTTAGTTAGTAGGTGCGACTCCTTGATGACGATCGCATTGAAAAATGCACCTGTGCCAACCGATGAACAGTCCCTTGGTGATCTGGTTGAATGAATAATCCAGCGATGTGATGTTTTTGATCTAGATAGCGCCGTTTGTACCAAGAAGCATCCAAAATGATTCAACAGTAGCCGTATCGACACACTCAGAACTAACTGTGATGACCTTCAGGATATTTTCTCTGGATTTTCAAATGTTTTGAAAAGGCTGAAAAGTTGGGATCATCTCTGAAAATGCCTTAATTATATATATATATTAAAAACAGGTAAAGTCGTTTTTCCACTATTAGTAAGTGTTATGAAATCAGAAACTACAAAGACCTCACCTCACCTCGGAGAAGACAACCGATTGATTTGCATTCCAGAAAGTTTAGCGATGTTTAATAGAACCATTATTAATGTCTGAGAATAACTTGTGATGTGGTTTGAGGCATTAAATGTTGATATCTGACCTCAAATTTAATTTGCATGGCAGTCGCCCAGGAACTTGTGCACAATACTATATGGTTTTGTTATTTTCTCTTTTGTAGTATTTTCAATAAACGTGGAAATACTACAAAAGAGGCTGCACTTGGATCACACCATGGGCTGGCCACGTTCCCGTCAGACTTTGATCCTTGGACATCCTGTAAAATCAGGGTATTTTTGTTGAAAGAGAACATCATTGCCATTGGGTTACGGTTACCATTGTCATTAAACCTGCTAGTTTATTGTCATTAACTTTTAGTCTTACAGTCACCCTTTCCTAAAGCCATGCAGTACACCTAGTATGATGAGGTCATAGACGAATAGCACACTGTCGCCGCATCACTACGCAGACTTGCATGTAACTGAAATGGGTTAGCTTGTGTGTGTGTGTGTGTGTTTGTTGTCTGATCATCCACAGGGTTGACATGGAGATATTGTCTCCCTTAACGCTCATGCACCGCTAACGAGCTGACGGACGAAATAACATGACACACCAATTAAACAGAGGCGAGCTGAGGAGGTGCAGAATGCACGCTTGGACCAGGAGTTGGTTTTTATGAGGTATGGCCAGTGAGGTGTGTGTGTGTGTGTGGGGAGTTCTTTAAAAAAAATGAACCAATAATTTTCATTATTCACTGACAGATAATTGTTTTTTTTAAACGTTTGGTACTCTGGAGATCTTTAATATTTGGAATATCTGTGAGAATGTGTTTGCCGGCCAGATGGGGGTAATAGTACAAGACACAACGTATTGATGGGCTGAAGGCGTGCCGGCAGATGGAAAGGCTGTCAGTGAAAACGTGTTCTTGGAAACAGCCCGGGCTCTTGAAACGACTGCTTTACTCCTCTCTCTCTCTCGGACAGCTGCAATAACAGCGCCGTTGCATTTCACTCCTTTCTCAAGCCCCTCCGAGTCCTAAAACAGAATCGAAATCCTACATGGGCTGAGTGAACATTGTTCATGTGTTCCGGATTTAGCCGTAGCAACACATTGGCCGGTTCAGATGCAAAATAAACGGATATCAGATGAACAGTCAGAGAAAAAGAGAAAAGCGGCGGCGAGAAAACAATTAGTCACGCAGGCTAAAAGTTTTTTATAATGTGATTTCAAAGGACGTGGAGAGGAATCCAGGGGTGCCCCCCCCCGCGCTTTGGTTTTAACACCGGCGGATCGAGGTGGTTGTCGCCATGCCAAGAGAAATGTATGAGAAATAGCCGGGAGAGACAATCAGTCAGTGTAATGGGATTATCCAGGGCAGGAGAATCAGATTATTCCATGTTAGGCCTGGAATACAATGCCATATAAAACATGGCATTTGTTGAAATCTAATCAAAGAAACGCCCGTGTTGGTTTTTATCCAATAACGTGAAAAATGATGTCAATACGGCATGCTTTTATCTCGTTTCCTTGGTGGTGTCACACACACAGAGCGGGGGAGGAGGGAGAAAAAAAATCCATCTGTTTAAACACAAGCGCGTTCACAGACGGTGAGTCGGAGGGTGGGCGCAATTATGACAATTATTTGCAGCTATCAAAAAAAATCGGGACCAGAAAAGCAGCTGCGAAGGAGTGGAGTGTTAAAAGTTCAAGACACAAGCAAGACAGCCGAGGCGTAATATTTCCTGGTTCGGATAAGGTCGCGGACCCCTCAGATATCAAAGGAGTTCGCTGTGATGGGTTAGCACGGACACATGGCTTTAACTATCCTACTCCTCATGATGCCATGTTTGTAGTCAGACCGAACAGGGAACAGTTTCAAGACTTGCAAGCTTGCTAATGAGCAGCGAGACCCCTGATTGGACACACACAAAGTCCAGTTCAGTGCGTAGCTTTTGGGTGGAGCATCCATCTGAGAGGGAGCACTGTGGTGTGACATTTCCCAAGAATGACAACGAGCCACGTCATGAAAACAGAACACTGGCCATATGCAAAGCCTCACCGATATAAATGAGTGGCGTCCCCTGCTGCTTCGCAAAGTGGTACAGTCCTCCTCTATGAGGTCTGAGAGGCTGAACCGAGCATCAACATTTAGCGAAGTCAACTGGGATCCCTATAAATAGTTTTATTACTCCGCCTATTCAACATAAAAAACAGAAGGCTGGTCTGTGCCCCCCCCCCCCCTGGAACTCTCTGCAATTGTAAAGCAAGACATTCAGAACCAAACACACTAATGCTTCTCGGCTCATGCATCCTGGCAGCAGGAGACCAGGGTAACAAAACCAGATGAGTTCACCTGATTTTACAAGGTGCCGTTTGTGCATTTGTTCCAAGGTAGCAGCAACGGTGCTCGCAGGTCTCTGTGTGGTCATGCTTATTGGTGCGTCAGCCTTACAGCACAAATCGATTTTATTTGCCACAGACAGGGAGCACGAGATAAAAAGTCAGCCCTTTGGAAAAGTCACAGTACTTTATGGTGAACATCTGGAAACTCCCGCTCAAAGAGATGCAGGGGGGGGAGAGGGAGCCAAAAAAATGGCAGCTATAATGCTCTGGGGCGATACGACAGACAATCCTCCTCGTGTCCTGGTCATTATTCCATTACGAATAAGGCAGGGACCCCAAGACGTGTCTCAGCATTGTAACTATAGGGAAACTAGCTGTCTCACAAAGCCTGAATTGCCATTAACTCTTTCAGTGCCAGCCATTTTCAGCTCAGCTATATGCCGAGTGCCCCAGTTTTCGCCCATGTTGCTCGATTTTCCAATCCCCACAGAATATTCTTTACTATGACTAAGCAAACACCGAAAATATCAAATGAAAGATCAAAGTCTCTTCTTTCATCAGGTAAGTGTGTTCCTACCATTTTCCGTTCCAGAGTTATTTGCCGTTGAAGAGAGAGATTTCAATGTCAGGGTTGGCAGTGAATTTTTGGGTTATAAGAACTGTCCCCTCACAGAGGTGGTGATGTTGCAGAAAAAGGACACTAAACATTGGCATGTTAATCGTTATTTCATGTTGCATATAATGGTCAGAGCTGATGTCAGTATGAACCAAGAGGGTCGAACATAATGGAAGAAACACGTTTAACAGTCTTGCATATCCGTAGCCTGGGAATTGCATTGTCAGTGTTACTTTACTTTTTTTTTGTCAAATAAATATCCAGAATACGTTTTACCACCAGCCTGGTACCACTGTGGTAACAACTCCAAAAATGGAGGAAGCAAAGTAATGCAAGTATATCGATGCAAATTACAACTGAAACCTACAATGAGCTGTCAGCGGCCACTGCTTGCAGATCTGCGCAGAAGCTATTCCAATGTGACCTTGAATTCTTGCATGTGGTCAGCATGCAACTGAATTCCTGAGTTAAGTCCACTATCACAAAAAGAAATTGAGATTTTTGTAACAAAAAGCAGCATGAAACGCTTACAAAAGAGAAGACGTAAATTAGTTTTGCATCCATCAAAACTGTTTCCACAAAAGGCAATCAATAAGTTTCAATGTAATAATTAGTGTAAACACATACAGTTAAAATGGAAACTACACGTAAGCTATATATATATATATATATATATATATATACTGTATACATTTTACATGTTGGTCCACCTCTGCATGATTTTACCTGAAATGTTTTTTTTACACGTTGACGTTGAAGTTTTACCACTTCAAATTAAAATCCCTGCCCCATCCATCTCAAATCCAGCCATATCCATTCTACACTGGAAGACAATAAAACCAGATTTCCCTGGGGGTGCTGTTATCAGAGTCAAAGCATAGCATACGGTACAAGCTGCATCTGTTCTAACAAGCTCTGCCGTTGCGAATACTTGCTTACAAGACGAAGGTAATATGAAACAGGACTAATAAAATAGACTTTGGTACTTCAGGGCCCCGACCTATATACTATCACCACTGAAAAAAAGAGGTTCAACAATGTCAACAATCAGGAGCAATTAGGAGCTCAGAGGATCAGAGGGAGAGACTGAGACGGCTTAGTGCTGAACAAACATTCTAACGGGGGGGAAAGGGAGAAGCACGAGGATGAATGGCTAAGTTTAGTAGTTTCTAACCGAGTGTAGAACTAATGAAAGAAATAAAAAGCCCGTTAATTCAGTCTTCTTTGTACATAAACACAGTGGGAGAGCAGGCTGTTACCTCAAAGCAGCAGTTGAGAGCCCTCCCACATCAGCTTTAATTGCCAAACTGACACTTAAAACTATCCAGAAACTTGATGCCAAATATTACAAGTTTCAAGGTTTGACATTCTGACCCGTTGAGGTTTTGTCTCAAAGATTCTTTTTTGATTATCGTTCTAAAAATACTGTAGCGATCACGAGGGCCGGTCACTGATTTGAGTGTGAGGTGCAATGCATCATGGGAGTGACTGGGTTGTGCTGTTGGCACCATGAGTGAGAGGGGTGTTGCATTGAATGTCCTCGATGCAGCATTCATGTATGGTTAAGTCTTCCTGTGTCACAATAAAAGCACCTGCTGACACAAGCTCAATTCCAGTGTGGTTCTTCTCCTTGAGGTTGCTACAATATATTGTTGGCCTGAAAGGACATGTCAGCCAATGAAGCTACGTTACCTTTGACAGAAAATAAAGTTATTTATGGAACTATGGGCTGAAATCATCAATGATGTAGTATATATGTGTAAAGGCAAAGCATTTCTTTACTGAAACTCCAGACACAGTTAAACTTTTCACTCCCGGCTTTCAGGAATATCAGATCAGGTCTGAATGAATGAACAAAGGAATTAACTTGATTAATATTTTTCCAATTACGGCGAGTAAATCCCATTCTTCAATCATGGGAGAGAGAATGGCTTAAAAAAAACCTCACATTTTAATTCTAAATTTTAAATTAAAAAATCCCTTTAATCAAGTCTAATGAAAATTAAAGCAAACAGTGTGCCTCGCCGTTTCTAATTTCACCCCCCATTCCTAAAAAGTTGCTTGTCATTGAATGTTTCCTCTCCTTGGTGAGAGAGGTGCGTCATATTTCCAAGACAGGGACGACACAGACAGAGATGAGTAATTAGCAATTAGTTCCAGGTCAAAGGTTGGACCTGGAAATTCCAAAATAGACAGAAAATCTGTGGAAGTAGGGAAAGAAGCCTGGAGCTTTAACAGAGTCAGAGAGTTTGGCAGCACAAGCAGGGATGAGTCACGTCATTGAACCGTTCAAAGTTGATGCTGGGTTATATTCAGTGCTGTTCATTAACGAAGATCATCCAGATTTTTAATCCCAGGAAGCAGGAATTTATGGCTGAATCTTAATATTTCCTAATCCAGAATGAGATTAATCCAGATATCAGAACCATTAAAGATGACTGTAATGTAGTATCTGAATAAGAGCAAGTGATTTACAGGTTGAATAATTTGTTCAATGTGTCCAATTCTGAATCGGACTCATGAACATTTTACTACCGGTAACTTGCACTGTTCTGTTTGCGCTGCGTGATTATATTAGTTTTACTGCTGCTAATACACATCTGTGGATTCACTGATGCTGCTGTTTTTTGTGATGTGTTCTGTACTTACCTATATGTTTTTTGTAACTTAGCCATTACTCTTACATGTTGCATGACTTCACCAAGAAAAGATCCTAGTCTGTGAACCCTCATTGAAAATGGCAATTAAAAACTTCTGATTCTGATAATTTAAGTAACTTGGGGTTGCATTGCATTTTAAATAAATAAAAATAAAAAATGACAAAATTGGTTGGCATTCTGATGCTGGGGGGGGCAAAGGTAACTAATAAAGTAATTAGTAATCCACTTTCATAATCAAGTCTATAGTAACTTAATTAGATTACATTCTAAATGAGTCAAAGACAGCATATTACATTTATACTCGTGTTTTTGATGGTATTTGATGGTGCTAATTGCTGAAAACTGAAGCTGCTGTTTTTGTGATTGTGTTCTTAGTGAGGTCACGTCACTAGTAATTACAGAAATAACTTTCAGATGGGGCTCAACAGGAATGAAATGATTTGAGGGCAAGTCATCTATTAATCATCTGAGGATTTTAGTGTTAATGGTAAACAGGAATATGTTTGTGGTTCTGTGCAGCTCAGCTACGACTGAACTCTCACCCAGGGCTGGTTGAGACTGTAGGTGGATCGATGGTCCTCAGGATCGTCCTCCTGCTTGGCCTGCTGGAACTCGTGCCTCAGCCGCTGTATCCGGTCATGGTTACTGGGAGCCATCTCCCTGCTAGAAGAAAGAGGAAGACGGGGTCATTTTTCAACAACTGGCACCTCCTCTCGCCAGCATTTTATTACTTTTTCATATGTGACTAATTCACATGGCCCGAGTATCACCCCTCTAAATTGTGTTAAGGATCCCTTGATCTGACGGTCGTGATCCCCTTTTCAAACCTGCTGGACAACTCTATGTGATATTCCTACTCACTCTCAATCCATCCATCCTCCTACATCCGGAGAATCCCTGTAACCAAATGTGTCCCCCATGCACCATTGTGGGTGATGCACGTCCCCTTTTAGACTGCAGGAGAACGTCGGCCTTTTATGGCACGCATTCGTTAAACACCGTGGAAAACCCTCATTTGCATCCCCTTCATTAAGAGGCTTTGAGGCGCCTGTCAATAGGAATCAACAGGCTTCCCTCAGCTTAACCAAACGCTCCTTTTATCACTAGCTACAGAGGACCCGCATGACACAACATATAAATATGATGAGAGGACCAACTTGATGATAAGCGTGCATTTAAGCATTCCGTGAGGATTGTAGGGCATGAGGTTTGAAGATGTGGGGAGGGGATTGATAATATGTGTGAGGGAGAGAGAGAGAAAAACGAGAAGGTTAATCAAAACCATGAGAAAGAGAGAAAGAACCTATCACCCTGTCACCGTGTGTCTTCCTGAGTAGCACTTACAGGTGGCACACCAGCAGTGGAAGTGATTGCTTATTTGGGCTCCAGAGGATTCTGGGCGCAATTATGGCGATAATTGCAGATTACAATGAGCACATCCTTCTGATGATAATGGGCACTAGGACACGCTGCCAATCAAGCTTCATTTAAAGCACAATAAATAGCAGCTCATAAAGGACGAGCAGATCTCAGTGCATGCCCCTGAGTGGTACTTGGCGAGGCACGGCGATCGTGTTGTTCGTACTTGCCTGATCAAAATCAATTGTATTAGTTATGCGCCATTTGATTCCTATAGCTTTATGTGTGTGAGGGAGCGGACATTAGGCCCTTTATGTTGATGTGGGTAATTAAGTAGCTCATTGGGGTGTGAGTTGGCTTATGGTTTTAGTCTGTGGGGGTGATGGTGAAGTCTTTCTACTGCAGCTCATTACAAAATCAATGTTCCCTTTCGGTTCTCATGAGACTGCTTAGATAGACTGTTCCATTTAAAGACATTCTGTTACTTCATCATAGTCCATAAACAACAGAGCTACAGAGACCATAGGTGTTAATCTCTTATGATGCCTAAAGAGTCATAATGAATTGAGCTTGCTGTCTCTTTTAGTTAAAAACAGTGATGTACAAGCGTCATGTGGAGCCATCATCAACTTATGGATCTGTTTCTGTCTGAGAACCAATGAGAGACTTGCATAACCTGTGCTAAAACCAATCAAGTACTCACACAGAAAAAAAATAAATACAAATCGAACATTATTTCCTTTTCCTTCCTATATACTGATACATATCCGGAAATAAAATCAGTCTCCTTCCCAGCTTGGGAGAGAGGTTTGATAGACTGCAAGCATTGGTCGTTCTCCGTCCTTTACAGTTGATTTAATCCCTGAGGCTGGTCAAAAGCAGCACAGGACTAACCACTGACAAACAGCATCATGAATTCTTCTCACCCACCCTCTAGAGAGAGTCAGTGCTAGCATCAGCATCTCAGCCACACACTGCTGGGCTAAACCAACCAGAGGGGAAGGCCGGGGTCCAGGATAAAGGGTCATACCTTGAATTCAACAGGACTGCTTGAGTCCATATTTATTAGTCATTCTCTTACTCAATAAAACATCAGTCTCGAGAGCACAGTGCATTTTATTCTTAGTTTCTGCTCCATAATGCGATGAATGAAAATTGTGAGAAATGAAGTGGGAGAAGATCAGAGAAGACTGACAAATTAAACAAGCAGCAAGGCACGTCACTATAATTTTCAAAGTGCTACAAAATGAAAATTGCATGTCGCATGGGCTGGGAGTGGGGCTGCGATTTAACGAGGGGGTGAATTTCTCACTGCAGTTCAAAGGAAGCCTGTGCACCGCCTACATCAGCTGCAGGGGGCTCTCCTTCAGTCCTCGGCCCGCCATGGATGCACCAAGATGATAGAATTCTTAAAAAGCAATCTATGAAAATCTGCAGTGTAAATATATTCACACAGAAAGATTAAAAAATGTGCCGCAAAACCGAGAGCTGTAGAACGGCGGGAATCGAGTGTGAGAGGAGCAGAAGCTACGCCCGAGTCATCAGGTTCGTCGCCATACACAAAGAAAATAGATCCCAATGCTCGGGCGCCTTCGCATGCAATTAGTCAGCGTGATTGCTGTTGAAGCATCAGGTGCCGCTGTTCATATATTCCACTGTGGATACATCAGCTAATGGGCCCAAACAACAAGAACCGCAAAAAAACACTCGGGTGGGAAACTGGGTAATTCATATCGGCAGACCACCTCAGCAGTTTAGATAAATGTGTCACCCGGGTCAGCAGTAGATGTGTGCGTGTGAGGGAATATGAATAAGCTCATCAGTTTGCCGGGAACCATGCATTTGTGCATGAGGAAAAAAGGTCACAGGTTGTGTGAGAGTACTCAGGGGGGGTGAAGGAAGGCCGTCTGCATCGTAATCAGCGTTAGCCTCGCTTTTCAGAAAGCAGTTTTTATCAAATATGAGTCACAGGAAAATGGGATACCGCCCATACAGTCATTAAAAAAACAAAAAAACATTGAGGACGTAAACTTATCTTATCACTGCCATGCGTAATGAAACTTGGTCGAAATGCATGTGTGCTCCCCCCCGCACAGCGAAATGTCAGCCCACTCAGGTTTGCCATGTCGCTTCCAAATGCTTGCAAATATACACTCACATAACACAGACAGCAACACAAGGAAAGACGCACAGCTCCCTCTCCCTGCCTCTCCTCGCCGCAGACATCTCTATCCGGTGAGGCCACTTCTCTATTTATAGCTTCTTGTGAAGTCCTACTGGTCTAGGTGAGGCTTGTGATTCCACCAGCGAGCTCGCATTCGGGTCAAACAGCGACACACGCCATCTCATCAGCTCTTTCTCCTCCTGCTTTTCTAACTCATCTTCTTGTTTGTCAAGAAAAGAACCTGAAGCCGAGTTGAAGAAAAAAAAAAACGTAAAAGGAGCAATAAAAAATAAGCCCCCTCGAGGTTTCTTAACGTTTTCATGAATACAGGAAATTCATGTTTTATTCATTACAAATTAAAATGATTACTTATAGAGCAAAGTATTTGCAGTGGGTTTTGTATCGCATATCAGTAACACCCTTTACCACCTGTGTTTTCTAACCTGACCCAGACATTGACGGCGGTCATGAGCCCTCTCAAGCTGCATTTGGGATTATGTGGATGCCTGTCTGTGTAATAGTCATCCTTTGATCCAGGAGGATTTGGCATATGTCTCACACAAGGCTTAAACCAAGGATGCAAACTATGACACAGCATTGCTTCTGTTGGGGGATCAAAGCCGTGTTGAGTACCCCCCCCCCTCGTAAACACTGCCACTGGCCAATAAAGGACTAATCCAATCACAGAGATTATAATGTGGCTCATATGATCATATAAAATGTCAAGGGTCAGCCCTGGCCAATCAGGAGGGTGTTATAATCTCCAGGATGTAAACTCAAGAGAAGTTAGACGGGTGCTCTGAGAGTTGTCACACTCTTGTTCATTTCAAAATAAAGTGAAACAGTTTTATGAGTTCTTTTTTTTTATCTGATCACTGCTGATTGAAAGTATATCAGATTATCTGGTTGTGTGCCTTGGCCCCAGTATCTCCACACAGCAGATTAGGGGGGCAGGCGTCTTAACTTTGAGCCCTACAGCAATCTTGCATCAAGTTAAAGTTTAGCTCATCTTTATTCCAGCCCACTGTGAACTCAAAGATCGGAATTAGGCATTAATGGAGGGGGGGAATGGGCAGCCTTTGAAACCTACCCCAATGATAGAAAAAGATTAGATCTGAATGACCGCTGGTTATATTTGAAGCAAAGAGGAACAAAGATTTAAAAAAAAATAAACATTTTGTTTCAGAGAATACCAGAATGTATGTCGTTCTGTCGTTCTGAACCAAGATGCCCTCTATGCTTTACTCTTTCCAATCTTAATAATAAAATATCTTCAATGTTTTTTGCCTCATTTCTCTCATATTTTGAAAGTCTCTTGCCATAAGTTTAATCTTTGCATGCTTCAATCCTCCTCTGTGGTTTCAGGGATAAGTCAATGATTCCCCTTCGTCCCCCCCAATCCTCTCCCACTTGCCCGGTCAGTGACAGCTGCAGACTGGACAAAGGCTTTATAATACCCTGGATTTGTTGCACTCTGACTTAACCCATGTTCTCCTGTGACTGATGCACAGGGGAGCCTTGCCAGTTTCAAAAAGAAAAAGACAAATCTTGATGGGATGGGTGGGGGGTGCTGTTGTTGAGCTCAGTGTGCATGTGTGTCTATGCATCCATGGTTACTGTCAGCCTCCAACCAGCCCATATGAGTCCACAGGGATCTTTAAGATCCATCTTCTGGGATGTCAGCCTAGGCCAGGGTGGGGGCGGCTGACTGGGGAGCGTGGATCTCTGATTAGCAAGGGAAAGGAGCAGCTTCTGTAGAACCGCTCCATCCGACAGGCTGGTCTTGTAGCATTCATGTCGTCAATGATTAAACAGTCCTGGAGGGAATCACAGAAGTCCATCAACTAAGAAAATGAAGTTTACCAAAATTAAGAAAGGGGGCAGTCATTTAGCTAAATTTGTTTTAAAGACACTAAAACCAGTTCAAAAGCCCAATTTGTCTTGGTGTGCATCCAGTCCAGCACGTCCTCTTCACCCAAATTTGCCTTATGACCCCCCCAGGTGCACCTGCTATGACCCCTGCTCCTTACAAGTCCTTACATTTTACAGTTTCTTTGTTCTCTCTGTTGCGATGTTCTGTCTGAGGGAGGAATCAGCTGTCTACATCTGAGCGCCAGCGCTGTTTGTTGTCAGGCTTCATGGTTTCAGCTGGAAGGAAAACGCTCCGGAACTGATCACACACGCTTTTGTTTCTGCACGTTCCGCCACGTGGACGTACTGTATTACTTGTGTCTGCAAGGGAACAGGTGTGACCTTCTCCAAAAAAAACATACTTTTTGCTGCTTAACGCTTTCAATATATGGTCTGCGGCTTTCGCAGATACTCAAATGGGAATCTATAGGCCCAGAGAATTGGCTCAAAGACAATGTGGTGGAAGAGCTGGCACGATGCGTAGAACTCCTGGATACTTAAGAAATAATAGTTCAAGGAAAGAGCCTCTCTCTGCTGCAGTGACAGACAGACAGGTTTAGACGGCAAGTATAATTTTGGTATACAAAGTCCTGTGGTTCCATGGCCACCATCCTCCAATGTAAGTGTTCATTTCAGTTCTCTTCAATTAAACGTAAAAAAAAAAAATATCACTCTTTAAGAGGCGCTGGCGTGCATTTGGAACATCACACGGCGAGGGGATGCACAACATCAAGATGACTGTTGCAGCCATCTTAAATTTATACGGATGGTCGACTCTTTGAGAACTTTCCTTACCTCAATTACACTGTAGCTTTTGCATGAAAACATTTTGCGGGACGACAGGAAGGAGGCTGCTTGTGACTGACAGCTGTGTCCTCCATGTAGAAAGCCGTGAACTTTGAAGTTAAGGCCTCTAATCCCCATCCATTGATTCACAGGCACTTGATAACTCCGAGAGAGAGAGACTTTAGAGTGTGGTCGGGACTGAGTAATGTTTTCACACAGGCACAAACATCTTCGGTCCTGAATACATATTCATCCTCTAAGCTCAGATCTGTGCCGCTTCATAACGAGCCTTTGATACACAATGCATGCTAATAAGTCAAGCAAATCAGGAGCCCCAAAAGGCACACAACAAAACATCGGTGGGAGAACTCAAATGAAATATTCAGATAGCACTGTATTTAAAAAAAAAGAAGCTATAAAAACAAGTTTAACAGCCTCACAGAAACTTCTGATCAAATATATTTCCGTAGCTGTTTATGTTGCCTGGAGACATCAGGCGTGTCAACACTCCTCTCCTGGACAGGGAGAGTACATCTTAAAGGAGGTATGAAGTCTGTAGGATAAAGTATCTGTCTGAGCAGGTTAGCTCAGCTTTTACGAGCACCCTTAAGCTTTATGAGATAGCAGCGAGCTTGACGCTAAGAAACCAGAGGAGAAGTGAGCGAGGATGATATGACTTTGACAAACTTTTGTGGACCCTGAGACCACAAATATTTGGCCTAAGTTTAGGTCGGCGCCATGAAATGAAATTGACTGCACTGCATTTTGCATTAGGTGACCTCATTCTCAGCGAGGCTGGTGTGCTTGCAAAGATGAGTCACCTTTTTTTCAGACGCTTCTTTTTCAATGATCACGCCAAACCCGAGGAGGACGAGAGAACTTGGTGAAAGTGCTGGTTGAGACGATCATCACCACTTAGACGGGGCGGAGCCAAAGAGATCTCGGGAAGAGTCGGCCAAGTGCGGATGCCTCGAGCGGTTTGCGTTGAACAGATGCCGCATCTGAAATTCGACAGCCCGCTAAATGAAAGTCGATACGCTGTTGTTGAATTAAGGGGAGCAGAAGGAGAAGATTAAATAACTTAACACGTTTTACAATGATGGCGTTAGAACAGGGAGACGCTGTTCCATATCCACTCTCACCCGAGTCCCGCAAACACCTCCAACATCATCATCATCACCTTGTAACCACCCTGATTCCAGTTCGACCAGGCAAACTTTTTAACTTTGCCTTCACAAACTTCCTCGTGCTCCAATTACGTCCATGCACTGGAAGGACCACGAGCATCTTATTAGGGAGCCACAAGTTTTTAAAGCACGTGTATCAGAGCCAGTAGAAGGAAAACAGATACCGCAGGGATGCAATTCAAAAACGCGTTCTGGAGCGAGCTCCTGTGTGATGGTATATCAATCATAAAATGTGCTGATGTCAGCTTCCATCAAACCTCATCCAGTATGCCATTCAAGAAACATCTTGGATTTCATGTGGTGAACTGACCTTCACCGACTAACTCGTGTCTGGGCGTGACTATTTGTACTCTAAAGTATTTTCACGTTTCACAATCTGTGGCTCATGTTGTACAAATTTGGGAAAATTACAAAGTCTGAATGATTTATTGAAACTCTATTTGAAAGTTGCAGAGACTTGAAATGGGAGAAAAATCATTATCAAAAATAATAATTGAAGGACAGCGCCTAACCCAAGGATGTATGCTCTTCTTTCCACCACTAGAAAAAAACAATCCATAACAAAAAAAAAACATTTTAATTTCATCATCATCCAAAACTCAATAAACGGTAGAACCCTGGTTCTTTTGTTTGCGGCATCCTACCAGTTCACCCTCTTAAACTGATCTGCAATGAACGGAACCCAGTATAAAAACACATGGCAAGCTTTGGACCGTGGTTAACGTGTGGTAAAGATGCACAAAATAGACAAGTATTTAAGACAAATACCAGCAGAGATATCAGCATCTGACATACGGATGATCCAATGCAGATGCAGACATTTAGTTTTGTTTCTTGCCAACTATCCGAGCACGTTTCCAGAGTGACATTCTACCAGAGGCTACCCATAATGAATAGAAAGTGGGCCGCAGCAGGTCTGGTGCACCCTCCATGACTACAGAAATGCATAATTTGACATCTGGTGCATCATTTCCAGTGGGATTGGCAGACTTGGAATGGTTACTTCTCCACTGCGGCATTTCTGATCATGCATTCATTCATTTCTTCAGGAAAAAAAAAACCTTTAGGAACTAACGGAGGAGCAGATCTCCTTCTTTTATTAGGCCACTGAGGTCTTGCAGGATCCTTTTGGAAGATCTACCACTGTAATATATCCCCTTTACTCCAGTGTGACATCAGAATGTGCTCAATGCAGACATTTGCTCTCTTTCCAAATGCCAGTGGCCGATGCTCAGCCAGGCACACCATGAGCCAACGGTAAATAATTCACAGCGGCCCCGCACGGCTCTCCTCATCGTCCCATGCACAAGCAGCCCTCGAGTTTTCTCTTCCACGACCCGCTGTGCCGCCGCTGCTTCCCCTATACATAATTAATAAGAGATACAAACTGGGATTGCCGTCAGTCAGAGCCCTGCTAGAGCCAGAACCACTTTAAACAATAACAATATTGATAGTGGGTGAAATAAAGCAGAATTATAAAGATGGATTCCAATGATTTTTGCTCCTGGCTCAGCTGGTCCAACCTTAAGTGGTGTGAAAAGTGAAATGGGTGGGGGGTGGGGGGGGGGAGTGGTAATTCTAAGGCATGGATGGATGCAGAGAAAGAAATGGGGAAGAAGGAAATAAGAGGAGGAGATGGGAGCTGTGGGCCCTTCCACTGCCCCCCCCCCCCCCCCCATCCCTCAGTGTTCTGTGTTGATTGCTATGCTATCTCCTCCATTACTGGATTAGGTTTTGGAGCCCACTTCGGAAAGCCAGGAGGGTGAAAAAGAAGCTGGTCAGGGGTCACGACCTTTACTCAGGGCCAATAATATAGGTGAGGGGGGGGGGGGGGGGGGGGGGAGTGATGGAAATGCATCGTTTCAATTTAGTCTTTCATTGCTGTTTTATAACAACAACATTGTCTGTTTGTGAGACAACCTCAAGGCCGTGTTTTCAAACGTTTACAGTCTGGTTTTTGAAAGTTTGTCATTTCAAGCCAAAAGCACCGTTTTCATGTCGAAGAATGACCAAAATGTTTTGGGGTAAACTGCTTGATATGCAAAACCGCCCCAGCAACATATACTGAACATTATACTCTGGTGAATTTTTATTTAAGGACCTTAACTGTATCATATATATATATATATATATATATATATATATATATATACACATTTGTTTTTAGGATAGTACCGACTCTCACTCCAATAACTGGATCAGGTATCGTGTGATTTCTACATTTCATGGACTTTATTGTTTGATGGTGGAATTAAATTCAAACCAATCTGATGCTACATTAAAAAAAAAACCTTTACACTTGTAATTCCTTTTACACTTATTTTTTTATCCCAGTTTCTTCCACACAACGAGGCCTACTAATTAAACATCAATCATTCACATAACACATATTCACATCAAATCCAGCCCTTTCTGTGTGCTTTACAGAACTGAGGTTCATCTCCATCAGTCCCGCCATTACTGATATCTCTCCATCAACCTCCAGGAGCCTTACATATGTTAATGCCCCCCGTCAACCTGTGACCCTCACATTCATGACATCATTATCAGCCCTGCCAGCGCATAATGTTGGCCTGTCACTGCTGTGATCTATGGCCGCAGTCACGCTCTGCTTTAGTGAAGCTGTGACGCTGCCTTAAACCACTGAAGTCACGGCGCGCCTCTGCGCGGCCGCCACTCGCTCCGATGTGTGTATATGCATCAATCATCTCGCATCAGGCATCAATCAATCAATCAAAAATGGTTGTGACAGCTGGGAACACCCCTCCCCCCCCCGTCCCACTCTCTGTCACTACAACCAACACGCACACACACACACACACACACACACACAATGTCATGGGTTGTGATTATGTTCTCAATTAATGTCATGACTGCAGGCCACCACTTCCAATGTGACCGACAAGCTAATCAGGAGCGCGAGCAGTCAATAATCAAGGCATGGAAAAGTCCATCAGGAGCAGAAGTGCTCAACTATAATTACAACATAGGGCCCCCCCAAAAAGAAAAGGAAATGCTTAGCTATTTTATTTGGAAGAGAGCAAAGTCGACATGTAAGATGATCTATAAAGACACTTGAGTTCTGTGTCCCTGAATACCCGAAAGCTGCTCTATGCGGCTGTGGAATGAGGTCAAAGACGGTTTCATAACGTCTGTGTCCTCCCTTGAGAGCACATCACGATGCCTTGAAGTCAGCTGAGACAAGCTTAGAGTGGCAGTGCTCCCAGTACACACGCAAAAGAGAAAAAAAAAAAGGACCGAAAAGCACAGCTCCTTCCCCGTCCCAGCCACGGGGATCTGAACCATAGTAACCGAAGAAGGGCTTTGGGCTTCAGCAAGCACACACAGATCTGATAATGTTTCTCCATGCCTTTCAACAGAGAGGCTAATGAGGACGACTCTGTCACGGGGGGTAAATAGTTTGCATTTCACACAAAGGAGTTGGATGTTTTGTCTCCGTCTTTTTCTGCAGGTGACTGGAGTAGGCATTCCACCAAATATGAGCTGCTATCACAAATCAGATCACAGTGTAATCTCTTCTAATCCCCTCACTAAACTTCTTTCGACGGAGAAAAAACAGAGCCGTGATGTGAGAAGGCAGCAGACAAAAAAAAGTCAAGTCGGTGTCACCTTCAATCACTAAAGTCATCATTAACGAACCAAAAACTGCAAAGTTGGTATCACAAAGATGAGAAAAGCGGCGTAGCATTTCTCATTAAACTCTCTCTGTGCGTCTCGTATTTCATCTCACAGCAGAGCGCCCTCCCTGTTGCAAGTTCACACGTTCAAATAAAAGAAACCCCAAAAGGTTCCACGTTTTAAACGCAACACAGCAAAGCACTCAGCCGAACTCCTAATGAGGGAATTATGCAGGCCTGGTTGGGTGGCTCTCCCCCCCGCCCCCTCGCCCCCCCCGGCCCGGTGCCAAGGGTTTGTAGCGTACATGAAAGTGGGAGCTGAGAGGCACCACTGACAGAACACTGTCACCTTCAGGTGGTTTACGGAAGGGGTGGGAGGGAAGACTCTCGATGGCATCCACACAGCGTCAGACAAAACCACGGAAGATTACCCCCCCCCCCCCCCCCCAGCGCTAATAAAAGAGGCCAAACGGTCATCGACCACAGATGGCGACCGCAGAGGGTGTTGCGTGAACCAATGCACCAGTGAGCCCAATCTATGTTTAAATCCTGTATCTGCATCTGCATCATGAGGGCATATGTGCACCAACATACATACAAATGCTCATTATTCCTAACCCTTAACATGAAAGGGCGGGGGGGGGGACGGGGACGGGGGACGACAAAAGCATTATGCACAAGAGAGCCCTTTAATTATAGGCCAGTGCTTGGAGACATCTCTATGGAGCTGAGAACAAAAGAGGTCTTTGGTAAAACTCGACCTGCTGAGTTAATGCATATTCTCCAGGTATGATAACACACGCACACACACACACACACACAGTCCACAGCCTCACCGTGGAATAGAAGCAATAATTGAGAATTGAGCGGCCAGTCCAAGTGGAGGCAGGAATATTTTAAGTGCATTTAATTAGCTTTGACCGCTTCATAAGTGCAAGCTAATATCTTATTATTTACCATACTCTCTGGCATTTCAAACAAATCAGCAATTCGTACCACACTTGCTCGAGTGTATAATTACAAAGCCAAATGTCAATCGAAGAGTATAATAACAGCAGAAAATGAGACGATCAAGAGGAAATTAGCCTTTCTGATACCTTTGCTCCGTTTATGTATTCTTGGACTGGCCAAAAACAGAACCAGCTCTGTGAAGACACACACTGCCCAACAGATGCCCTACCACGAAGCACAAAGGTGATACCAAATAAGATGATTGGCTCTCCGATGGGGTCTGAGTGTTGTAAATGGTCCTGGCAGTGAATGAACGCATGAAGGATGAGACCTATAAATAACTTGAGTGTTGATTGTGACCATAAGATCATATGCGAGGTGACAGCTTTCTCCGTCGGTGCGTTTGACAGGCTTAAGAATGACTCCACATGCCTGACAAATTGGATTGGGGACTCTCGTGGTTTATGGAAAAAGAGAGAGAGAGAGTTAAATCCATCCCGACCTCTACTTTCATTCCCCTGCATCTTTTGCTCCACTTCACATTTTCTTCCACTCTCAGAAATCTCTTAATTTGGACACCTCATAGCCATCGGGAGAAACCCAAGAGGGAAGTAGCTCAACAAGTGGTATATGCCATTTTCTAACTTAAGCTAAGACATTATCAAAATAGCTTTAAGAAGGCCTCAAAGGTCAGTCAATATGGCAAATCTTAACTTAAGCCGTACTCTTGTAAAGATTAATGAGAGGGGAGAAAAAAGAGGGAAACATAGACTGATGTGTAAAAGACAGGAGGCCGCTTCAATGAGCAAAAGCAGCTGGTAGCGGTAAACAGCATTTGCCAATTGGCTTCCGTTCACAGAACGCAGATCTCCAAAGCAGGGTGTGGCGCCTGCGCCAGAAATGGAGCCTAAAATATTTGTAAAAAAAAAATCAATCAAGCCTATAAAAGTTTCCTTAACTGTGGCGACAAGAAGGGCGGGGGAACGTTAACGTTTCTGTTTTAAGTTTTAGATCTGAAATTTAGTGAAAGACCGCACGATCGGCATGTAACCGACAGCTCATTGGCTTTACCGCTGATGATTAGAATAAATGCAATTAGCATAAAACATGCTGCCACGGCGACGCTCGTCATTTGCAGATTTGTGTTGACGACTTTTGCTGAATGCCAACATTCACTCACAAATCAATCAGAGAAATCCTTAAAATCCAATCAGGTCTTCTACATATGAGCCATAAAGTATGTGGTATTATGGATTTATTTCATTCCTCTTCTGCAAGCTTTAATATGCTCACATGCCCGTATACGCGCGTGTGTGTGGCCCACGCTGGATTTATTTTATGAGACAGAGCAGAAATTGAGTTTTTCCTGCTCATATATGATTGATATGCATTTTTGTATTATTCCTTCAGGCTGTTAAAGAAGTCAGTCGTAGTCATTTCATTTTTATTGGCAGCTTCAGACAGTTTTCCTTTGCATACATCCATATTTGCACAAGACTATTACAGTATTCCTGCCCACGTTATTTTAGTAAACTCATGTTAGAGTTTGAGTGATGAGAGCGTTCTCTGATCACCGTGTACCCAGAAAAGAAAAAGAAAAAGAAAAAGAAATTCTCAACACAAACTCCAACTCCTCAGAAGCCCAGACTGATGGAGAGAAAGAGAGCGGCTGAGAAGGGGAAGAACCTGTTGCCATCCTCGTCTTCATCACCTTATAGGCAGGCTTGCCTCTCAAGGTCTTTCAAAAGGAACAGCATCTGTAGAGTTTCCTGACTTCCCTTCTCAAGCTTTTTGTGTTCAAAGTGAATAAAATATCACTTTTAAGGCCAAAAACTCACAGATACAGTCAGTATGAAATCTCAATTGTTGGACCAATTGAACAAATTGGATCATATGCTAATTTGTTTAAAGATGCAGAGTTATTTTACCCTTTGGACAGTCAGATTGCTGCCCCCCCTTTCCGTCTTCCTGCTAAAACCTAATTAAGTGCTGGCTGCTGCTTTATATTTAACTACCGACATATGAGAATGATGTTGATCTCCTGACTTAACTTTCATCAGAAAAACAAATGATGTTTCCTCAAACATGAAACCCGTCTTTCTAATTTAGATAGTTGCATTACAGCGATTAGAATTTAATTGCCTGGAGTGCTGCGCAAAGCAACGGTTATTCACAGACAGACCTTTAAGTTTTAGATGAAAAATTATGTACAAGGAAGTGTGAAATCAATAATGCATTAAAATTGGCGATGATACCACAAACCTCACTCTCCGTTCACACAACAACAAAAATAAAAATAAAAATACTCTCCCCAAACCAAAGTGTCTGAATTTGCACAAACCCCAAAAAGAATATCTTGGTGCACATAGATAGGCCAACATAAATGTACGCATTTTCTGTCTTGGGCAGAACCGCATCTGCCTGAGCCCAGACATTTGGCTTCAGATGGCAAGTTCATCGATCACCTGGACAGCAGCTGTCCATCTGAGACGGACAGCTGCTATTGAGAGCCAGAGGACTGTGCTATTGCAGAGCCATCTCATGCATTTAGTTGCAGATCAATGGGACGGCTACTGAAACGGCCTTCGGAGCAGTATGTCATCGAGCTCAGGCACTTTAACCACTGCGCCTTGTCCTTCCTCGCACCTGAGCCCATGTCTGTCTGACTATGGACAGCAATCTGTTGCATCCCGACTGTCTGCTTGGGAGACCGACTCTAGTAGAAGTACACAACTCAGAACAGTTCATCGGATTCAAGTTTTGTGTCTGCCTTATTGGGGTCTGTGTTCTTCCCTGTGCTGTTCTGATTATTCTGACACACAAAAATAAGCTACTTTATGAATAAATCATGGGTCTTCATGGACACGGCCACATTGCCGATTAATTAAAAGAAGCCACATAACTAAAAAAAAAAAAACACAAGAAGAATGGAGAAAAAGCTGACACCCCTCCTCATTCTGAAATAAAAGTGAAGTATGATTGCAGCCCGGCATGGAATTAACAGCCCGTCATCATAAAGGATGATGGCTCTCGCCGAGGCTCCGTCTCAAAGTGGCTACGCACACACCAAAGGGGACACTCAGACCGGAGGAAATTGATTCAGTGGGTTCAAAGGAGCCTTGGACAACATTGTTTTCCTAAAGGCCTTTTCTCACGCCTGTGCACATGCATACAAACACACACACAGCCCGGAATCCTTTTCACGGTGACCACTGAAAGCCCTCCGAAGAGAAGGAATCAAATAAAGCCGTCAGTGAACGGAGATTAAAGGGAGTGCTACGCAGTAAAACAAAATAAAAAATCAGATTTACGAAGCACAGGCCGGTTTGCTATGGGAGTGTCGGTACCATGGTAACAGGGAACGGTGAGGTTGAAGGGGGCGGCTGAATAAGGAGCCGTAAAATGCAGAAAAAAAAGAAAGGAGCTAACCTCTCACTGTTCCCATCTTTTCATCGAGTCCTGGGCCTTCACCAGGCTACGGCACGGCGGTTGTTTCAAGAGAGGAGGTCAAAGTCCTCCCCATAAATGAGAAAGCCTCTCTCATTGTCTCCGTTCACACCAGAACCAAACTATTTGTTCCCTGAATGGGACAATGATTTAAATGCGACAACTTCATGATTGTTTTTTTTCTCTTTTTTGACTTATCCAGAAATGTCTCACTCCCTTCTCTCCCTCTATCCCTCCTCTTGATCGCCCGCCCGCTTGCCGCTCAGCCGGCCATTCATCCACCCAGCCTGTGTGGCAGCTCTGAGACCCACCATGATTTGTGCTGCCTCAGTGTGTTGTTGTGTTTTGTCTGTGGGAGCTGTCCTGTGCCATGCTGCTGCGTCCGGGGCCAAGGCCTTTTCCTATTGTATGATGCCATATGGAAGCCGGCACCAACACGGAGATGAGCCTGTCCTCATGCTGTTCCATGACCTTCTCAGACACACAGCTGGCACTAAATACAGAAATAATGATTATCCCAATTACTCTTTCTCCTCTTTGTAGGATGAGAGTGATGGGGGGGGGGGGGGGGGGTGATAAATGCTGGGGGGGATACTGTGGAGGGAGGTCCCACACAAAAGGAGACCACTAAGAGGTTGGTGTCATGCTGCCTCATGCACTGGATATTAGCTTGTCTATTTCTGTAAGGAGTTTATAAATGGTCTGTAAATGGTCTATCATTTTTTTTATGATTGTTTTGTGTTCATGAATTCAAGGGTTAACATTTATACTGTCTTGTAACACAGAATACCTAAAATATGCAATGCAAGTTTAATGTCAATACGTAATAGAAATACATTCTTTTGCCTTAAATTATTCTCTAAATGATGATCAAACAGATTTTATGACAAAGTTTCAAATAGTTTTTAAAAGGGTTTTCGCAATTTTAATTTGCCATTCCGTATGTAATAGATTATTGAAGTCAGAAAGTAAAATGTAAATGAAATTGCAACAATGAAATGAACGATGTTTCATGTGCAGTTTAAGATGTTTTCGTCAATGGGATTAAAATCAAAGCCACCATTCAAGCCTATTGGAAGTCAATGAGAGAACATTTTGCATGGGATATAAGTGCCCCACCTAAAAAAAGCCATCCTCCTCTCGACACGGATGCATCTTTCATGGTACTCTGGCACCAGGATCTCAAGGTCAAAATGAGCTGTAAGTGGATATTCAAGTTCGACTGTCAATCATATTCTAATTTGCTATCTTTTTTTACATTCTCTGCTACAGACAAGTCTTTAATGGGAAGATAGAAGAACCCGGCATCCTGCCTTAACACTGCCGTCCATAAATAACCCTTCTTCAAAGGGCAGTGCTTAAATGACGTAGCAGAGACGCAGGTTTAATACAATTGGCACCGACCTTTAAAACCTGCTACTTTCACCTCCTCACCTTTCGCTAATCAGATCCCGGTGCTGCAGACGCCAGGGCCTAAACAGGAATGTGCCACAGATGTTCCAACCCTTAAACTGCTGAAGCGTCTATACGTCATAAACTCCAAAAGATGGATTGGGTAGATAAGACATGTGCAGAGCTTCAAAGTCTGCGCAGGAAGAGGGGAGGTGTTGGCGGATTTAGCCCTCTAACAATGGAAGTGTTCACTGAATGCGGAAAGAGCCCTGTGAGAAAGGCTTGGCCCCTCCCAAAACCCCAGTGGAGTCCGAAACAGGTGGGTGTGTTAAGCGGCGGGTTCACGCGAAAGTGCAAGAGATGAGCGGCGTAAGAGCGGACGAAAAGGAAACATGTATGCAAACTCCTCAAGATGACAACAGGATGTAATCAAATATTAAATGGCAACATCCACAACTTCAACTCAGTGAAAGTACAGTTTCATGCAAAGATAAATGCATGAAACTCTCAGATTGACTCCCTGCCATATAGCAGAGGCCTGCACACAACAAAAGCAGCGGAAGATGGCGGGTGAAATATACAGCGACGGAAGCACTAAAGGCATCATTAGTGCCAAAGCTGTCTGCACCATCAGCTCATCTTATCGCTGCACTTTTATTGCTTTCTCTGCCTGTGGTGAAAGTATCAGGAATAAGGCTGCTGGGGAGGCTGCTGTTTCCTCCCTGAAGATTTTTATCCTTACTTTATGTCACCGCAGCTTTTGGCCCCCAAATCACTTTAGAAAGCTGCATTTTCCTGTGTTGTTTCGCTTCAGGGCTTAAGCTCCAGCAAATGACAGCGGGGGGGGGGGAGGATATCATATCCATCCACGACAGGAGAAATGATCTCGCTTATCTTCCGTGGATTTCAGAATTTCCACGAGATGGATAAATAATGAGGCAATACCACGATTGGAGAGAAGCGCACCTCTGTTGACCAATGAGCACGTCGTGTCTTATCAACGATGGCTCGCTGGAGTCTGTCAAAATATCAAACATAAGTCGATCTTATACTCGACTGCCTGAGGTGTTTCGTAGAGGGTAAAACAAACTAGGCGCGGAAAACTGGAGCAAATTTTGGCGATTGACGTTGCAAGAAAGCACTTTTTGCCTGGTAGCATCAAAAGGAAAGACCTGAAAGAAGGGAAAACAATGCACACCGGAAGAGTCATGGAAGAAAAGGGTGGATTGGAAGAGATTAGGTTGCCAGTGCTTACTGTACATTTAAATGCCTCCATCTGGCCTTACTGTACTCCATCACGTGGGACATGTTTGGAAGTGAATAAGGGAACAAGGGGGTTGATTAGAGTCGGGGCGTTCTTTTGTTCGAAGGTGCTTTGAGATCTTGAAATCTGCTCACTTCGTCAAGGTACAAAGCCGCCACAGGGTCCATGCATCATGACTGACAAAGCAGCAGATAAGTATTACCCCCTCCCCCATGGCCATTGCCACCGCCACCACCGGACAGACACACACACACACACACACAGTCTGTGTTGATTAGCTCAAGGCTGTTCAGGTAATGGCTTCAAGACAAAAAGGCCAAGCCGGATTGTCCTGCATTGGCGCGCGGTGCCGAGCTAAAGCTGGGGCTCCAGCCAACCGGGAAAGCTGACAGGGTGCTAATTTAATTAGGGTCACACCTATGACAGGTCGCTCTATAACGAAAAGGTGGCGAGGTCGAAGGGATTCCTTGCTACCTGTAAATCAAGAGTCACCTTCATAGAAAGGCCAGAAAAGCTTGGTGTCACTTTTCACACGGGATATTAAAGGTCTTGGGCCGTCACTTTCACATACCCCTAACCCAGATACCAGTAACAAGGGATTTATTTTGTCTTCCTTGCTTTTCAGAAACTGTGATCCCTTCCCTCCGTGTGTGCGTCAGTGTCCGCCTGCACTTGAATGACGGACGGCTGACCTCCCTCCATGCCATTATATTTCCCCCAATTGACTTAAATGGTTTCCACGCCTCTGATAACCAAACTCTCTGATCTGTGCAGCCAGGATGGATGAAGAGAAAGACTTGCAACTTTGCGTCTCACCAGGGGGGGGGGGCAGAGTCATCAAAGAGAATCTCGGAATCGCTCGTGTCCCTCCGTTGACGAAACACAGCGCACACGCTTGCTGGAGCTCTATAATGCATGTGTATGTGGACAATATGTGCATGTGTGTGTGCATGTTCGAAATCCATCCTCAGAGCGTGTGACCTCCATCTGTCGGGCGCTGCTGGTGCCATATTTGTTTTTGTTTCATCTGCTAAGAATCAAAGCCTGTAATCCCGTTGAAACACAGACCAAGAGCGAATGTCTAAGGATGTCTTTTTTTTTTTTCTGTCTGACTCAGGAAGAGCATCCGAGATCTGACAATGACCCCTGCCAGCTGGCTGCTCTATTTTCTATTGTACACACACACACACACACACACACACAGACACAGACACACACAGTCACACTTTCTTTGTATCGCTGGCAGAGGCATCAGCAGCTGCTCAGTTACCGTCAGCAAACTGTTCCCAGTCTGTCTACAGTTCATATAGACTGACTGTGTGTCCAGTGCGTATGGGTGGATATGTAGTTGTGTGATTGTGCCCCTTAAGAGGATGCATGTAGTTCAGATGGAGTTCATGCAGCAGGCATGTGAAAAAAAAACCACAAGTACCTTTGGACCTTTTTTATTCAACTGCTACAATTGAGGGTCTTTAGCTGATTGCTTTGATTGATCGCAAGGGCAGCGAGGGACTCAGACACAGAACAGCCCACCACTGGTGGAAATAAATCGTGTTAAAATTATATTCTGATGTGGGGCCTTGAGTATGTATCGATTCCTAATTATTTGTACTAACACTGGCAAGGGAGGGACAATGCCATCCATTACTGTGTGAAAATAGACAGAGGGATCAATGCGGGGGGGGGGGTAAGGACTGTGGTGAAAAGCACGTCGATCGCTGCACTGCCAAAGTCGATCGTTAGATCGAGCAGAAGAGGGAGCGGCCTCCATCATGACCGTGGCTTGCTTTTACAAAGCTGACGGTAAGATGAATTCCATTCACAGCGGAATAATTGACCTCGCTACTCTTGCGGTGAAGCAGGCAGACATGTAATAACAGTGTCGGGTCCGAGGGCAATCAGTGGCTGCATTCAACCCACCTTTACTTGTTATCGGCCTTTTTCAGAACCGCTAATAGTCTCGTTGCTATCGTGTGATTTCAGTCAATCAAAGAACGATGACATAAGACGCTTGGACCTGATCAGCAAGCAAGGTGGTGAAGACCTTGATATGCACACGGGTAAAATCAAAGGTGACATCAAATGCATCTATGACATTGAAAAATGACGCAACTTTCTGAAAACAATGAAATTCCCTTTTTTTTTACAAATCAAATAAATCCACTACGTTTCATTTATGACACACCCAGATAGAAAGATATCAAGGAAACAAAGCAATAAATACTCTTTTGAACAATAGTGTACTGTGTTGTGTTGTACCGAGTCTCAGGCACAGACTGAGTGAAAACCGGATCTAAAGACACACAATTTAATTGTGCTCATTTTTGTTTCCACTAATTATGACAGGAAGCTCTGAAGTCGAACACAGTAAACAAAAACAAAAAAGAAAGGAACTCCATGTACTCCCTCGTTAGAAAATAGGAAAATAAATGTGAGCTATCTAAACACATTAACCCAACACTATGGGCCCAGATACCCGCTTAGCTACCTGGCATGCACACACGCGCAGCAGTCGCACACACACACACACACACACACGTGCGGCAACGAAAAGACAGGCAATCTCATCCTCCATTATGATTTGATAGCTCAAATTGTCGCAATGATTCAAGTATGCTGCTCTGGGGTTTTGCCGATGAGCACAGAGCCAGTTGTTTCACCACTGGGCACCAGGCGGATGGGAAAGCTGCCATTGCCGCCACCAAA
This sequence comes from Brachionichthys hirsutus, assembly GCF_040956055.1. Taxonomy (NCBI): domain Eukaryota; kingdom Metazoa; phylum Chordata; class Actinopteri; order Lophiiformes; family Brachionichthyidae; genus Brachionichthys; species Brachionichthys hirsutus. Next base: position 3,947,430 of record NC_090910.1, on the reverse strand, counting down.
ATGACCATTAAATCACAGGCTATGAAGCCACTCTGGAGTATGAAGGAGTGTGGGCATACTGTGTGATGTCTCCGGTTACGTGTGTGTGTGTGTGTGCTTGTGGTGCTTTGCTACAGAAGTACATTGATAGTAGCGTGTCTGGGAGAACAAGTGGAAAGCATTTGGATTTAAAAAAAAAAAAACTGTATGGGCATAATGTTGCAATGCTGAGATGCACATGGTGTCAGGGAAAATTGCATGGTGGAAATTATGTGTATATAAATTCTGTGAATGAGAACGAAGCGTAGCCGATGCCATTTGCTCACCTAACTCAAATGGTAGAGGCCGTGACAGCAAACACGGTGCACCTGCTTCATATCATTATAGGAAATACAGAGTGCACGCATGCTGTGTAACATCCTCGATGGGTCAGTGGATGCGTGAAGGAAAACCATATGCTTACAATGTAAATACAGCAATGTGATGCATAATGCAAGAGCCTATTTGGTGTTGGAATGTGGTGGGTCGTGTTCGTAAATAGACCAGCAGGACTCTGTTTATAGAGACACAAGTAATTATGGTTCTTTGGGATGTGATTCAGTCATTATTCTAAAAATAGTATTTTTTATTAAGTCTTCATAAATTTTGACACCCCCCCCCCCTCGGATCAGTCACAGCACCAAAATTTGGAAGCAGCCCCGAATGATCCACAGGCCCAAAACACTACAGATAAACATATTTGCTCAGACCAAGCTGTCAGCGTTGCTCCCTCAGCCAGTGAGAGCTGGTCCTGTGAATAACCTGCCACTCAGTTTATTTTGGGTTCCACCTCGTTTTTTATATATATATATATATATATATATATTTCAAAATTTTCACATGAGTGACTCCATATGATCATGCTTTATAAAAAAACAGACTAAAGTTTGTAAATGTGATGCCATCAACTGCAGTTGTGCAGAAAGCTACATAATAGATAGGACAGTAACAGGTTAAAAACATACGACAAGTTCAGTCAGGACCACTTCACTCAAAATAGGTAGTCTGCTGGTTCTAGCTACAACAATGCAGTAACTTGTATTTGGTGGTTCTGTTCTGGGACCACTTTGCTTCTCTGAGCCAACATGGAAAAGTGAAAAGCAGGGACAACATCCCGTTTGGCCCAGACAAGACATCGATGTTGAGGAGAGTTGCTAGAGGAATTGCAGATGGGAGACCGCCTGTAGGAGCTTAAGTAACATGTAAATTGGGTGCGTAGACGAGTTATGAGCTGATTGAGGGCCGGCTTAGAGCTTAGCTGCTATTCGCTGATGCAGCTGAGAGCGACCGCTGAGCTCAACTCAAAACGCTGCTCAGCAACTTGTTTCAGATGTACCATGGAAATAAGGAGGAGCCACATCCACAAGCAACAAACAACTTACTGCGAGTTGCAGCAGCTGATGGCTACCGCCTGCACGTCTGACGATAGCTGCCAGTGGCAATGTGCAAACAATAATACCTTGATCTGATGACAAGACCTGGGTTCCCATAGAAACAGCATGTAGGAGGATAATGCAACAGCTTGCACAGAATCTGAAACAAGCATGACATGTTTTTCTTTCTTTCTGAAAACAACACATGAATCCAAATCTTTTGTTAAATCATATGATAGTGACTACAAATAATATGCGTCTTTTGAATCAACCTGCTGACACTCAACCATCTACTGCAGTTACACTGGACGTAATGGCTATTTCAAGGTTATTAGAGCCATGCAATCCAGTGCCATGACTGATCCTACTGTAACTTTACAAGGGAGCACATCAAAGTCTCACAATAGGACATCCAATCTCTGGACATCACCGTCCAGCTTCAGCTTCAGTTCACTGCTGCTGCTGCTGCAAAAAAAAAAAGAAAGTGAAAAGGCTTAGCCTTATCTTCTCAATGCCTGCCTACCTCCAGAGGTATGAGCTTGGAAGGTTTCAAAATGCTGGGGGGTTGTGGTTCCAGCAGACCAGCACGTTGGAGCTGAGGGAGCAGATGTGTCAGAACGTAGATGTGTCAAAACTAAGGGGATACCTCAAAGTCAGTGCATGTTTGTTTAGGTGTAATGTGCAGTTTGTCTGTCCAAAGTAAGTCCTAGTTAAGTTGAGTAAACGCTCATGCGGGCAAAACTCGAAAATGAAAATGTGTGTTTTGGACAGAGGTAACCGAATGCATGCATAGTGATGTGCAACCTCACTATTTTGCAGAGCCACACAGCCTCACGTGAACACAAACCAGACCAGCACACAGGCCTGCTTTGCGTTTCGCTCTAACCACCAGCTTTGACAAGACCACCATAACTTCATCCTGCATTCTCAACTTTGTCTCGACTTGCAGTCACAAGAGCAGTTTCAGATCCCTCAGATCCTTGATTGTTTGCTCAGGGGAAAGAGGGGCTGTCTCCTTAAGTCCAGCTTTAAATTACATGTCTGTAAACAGGAAGGCGTCTGGCTTTTCTCCAAGATGAGATGCGATGCCGTAATTTATGCCGAAAAGCAGGGCTTCAAATTGGCATTTATCTAAACAGGCTGGAGAAACAGTGCAGCAGCAAAAGTGACTTATGCAAAGGGGATGGCATAACAAAGGCATCAGAGCTATGGGCGAAGCGGAGGGGGGGGTTGACAAGTCAAAGGTCGCCGTCTGGGTGAGCCGATACGGAACTGATAGAAGCAGAAAATTGCATTGATTAAGTTATTACGTGGAGTTTGGTCTGTGACTCCTGACCTTTGAAACGGAGGGGATTTAATGAGCAGCCCGTACTTAGACTCGTCCATGTGTTAGTTTGTCAGGATGCGACAGGTGGGAGCCATTCTGTTGCTTTAACAAACTGGCTTTGACATTTTCTGAGATAAAACATAATTAAGTCCGAGCACAAGATTACATTTTTGTCTGTTTGTGGTCATGCTAATCATGAAAAAGAAAATCCAGTCAGTATTAAAAAAAAGAAATTAAAGGTTTGCAAACCCCATTAATGATGAGGTGCCAGAGTTGATTCCCAATTAGACCTCACTTTACTATGCAGGACACATAATTCAAATGTCAGCTTGCGTTTATATCACATGCTGTCCATTCACACGTGAATTATTCCCCATAAATACAAGACACTCTGGTCGGAATGCATTTTCATTATAGAGATAAGAAAGAAAATAATCATCTTTGAAACGCAGTTACAGCCAAGAAAAGATTTTATCTCCTGGTGCCAGAATGTTTCTTCAATATTATTATACTGAATATAATTGCCTATGGTGAATTAAAAAAAACCTGTTGAGCTTGTCGGAGACTGTAGGAGTTACGACCTTCAAAGTCAACCCATCAAAAAACACTAAACCCAAGTAAACATTCTTGTATTTATATTTCGAAAAAAATATATGTTACAATATCTGCCTTCATAAGAGCTATCTCAATAATGCTGTCTCTTTGCTTATTTGGAAACCACCTCTGAGCCTTCTGGCAGTTCTGTACTTCAAGAGCATGTTGCATCGCTTGCTCAACAGTGATGATGGGTATGATTAATGTTTTCTTGGCCAGAACTACGAGTGCATGCGAAGATCAGCCTGACTGTGCAAATAGAAAAAGTCTGTGTGGCCCTGGGTGGCTGCTCCTGTTGCATCCCAGGGAGTCGCACAGCTGCAGAAAGCTGCCGGCTCCCATGATGGAACCGGCGATACGGGCAGATGTACAGCGACAAGACCATCCTACATTCATTAGACCAGATCCATAAAGTCTAGCAGGTTAGCTTCGCCCACGACGGCCCCGACACAAAAACTGCCAAACACACAAACACAAACGTACAGAAATCAATTGGCTCAGAGGGGGGAAAACGGAGGGACTTGAATTGATATTGAGAGCAGTCAATATCGAAAAATTCACGTCAAGGCAGGTCTGTTGGGTTTTTGAAAGTTGACTTAAGTTCACATCGTCAGGACTACATGCAACACAACAGCGAGAGGAAGAAAATGACATATAGTGACAGTGTTTTTGTTCTTGCAGCGGTAACAGCGTATTGAGCCCAGAGGCTAGAGAGGCCTGGTAGAAGCTGGCTGTAATAATACAGGCGGAAAAAAGGAAACAGTGGCAGGACCCAACAAGTAGCGAACTCACACAGAGCGATGCAAACTGTGCAATTACAGGGCAGGTGTGACTAGAAAGCCGTATCATTGTGAGGCAAGGTGACGGGAACGCATGCTCAATACAGTTTTTGTGCACAAATTAAGAGAAAGCAACCAAAAAAAGAGCTGTGAAACCACAGAATGCTGCCATAATGGACGCTGCCATAAATTGTTTAGATGGCAACCACGAAAACAAATCTGCATCTTTGTGGTTTTGTACGTATCCCAGTGCCAGACCTGAGATACAACGGACTGCAAATCTGGCAGCTACGCTAACCCCCCCCCTGACTCTGTGTCTGCTCTGATTAGATGGAGCTTCTTTACTACGGTGTGCCAAGAGATAAAGAAAGACTAACAGATGTTCCCCTTATCTCAGGACCAACCTCAAGCCCATCAACCCCTTCACACACAAACACACATTCAGGGGAAAAAAAAAAAAAAAAAACATGCAGTGGAGTGCCTTTGTCAAGTCTCATTCTGTCCAGAATTGAGTTTAGCATAAAAATACTTCTTAGTTTTAATTATGAGTAGACAATTAAGAATTGATGCACGGGAGAACAACTGGAGAACTGCACAAAAGGCACACTTTGAGCGCCTGCCAGCCTCATCTGACAGACAGAGAAAACATTTTCAGCTGCTCCACCCTTCCATCCGCATGCAGGTCAGGGCTGAAGTGGAATGTTAAGGTGCTTTGATGAGGTGTCTGCTTCGCATCAGCCCGACAACACAGTTACTCTTTTCACCACGCATGGCTGATTATATTATCGCTCTCCTCTCCCAACGCCACGGGAAAGAGAAAGTGTGAGAGACGGGGCGAGGTGTGGGTGCAGAGAGAGAGAGAGAGAGAGAGAGAGAGAGAAAGTAGCAAAGGGAGAAGGCGTAAAGTGTGGAGGAACCTCTAAATCAGGAGACAGAGATCGCTGCACAAAGACACGAAGCAAAGCTCCGGGGGCCCCCAGGGTTTCGGGGTCTATATGTAGGCATAATGAGCAGAGCCAAACATATCTAGCATCATTAATTTCAACGATCAAAGTCGCTTTCTCTGCACACGACACTGTCGCTTCTTCTCCTGTCTGTAAAAGCCCTCACCTATGATCAAAACAAAAGAGCGGGAGCGCTCGGCTAGTGGAGTCGTGTGTGGAAAAGTCTTCTTTTCTTTGAATGGGAAAAAAAGAAGATTTGAGAGTGAACGTCTTGCTACAGCCTGATTTAGAAGTCTGAGAATATTAGCAAACATCGGGGGCTGAACAGAGACTCTATTGTAATGCGAGCTGTCAAACATCTGTATTTATGTATTTATGACGGGCATTGGAGGCGCAGTTTTAAAACAAACAGTGCAATCAGATTGGAAGCTATACCAGCGTCCATAAAGTGAGAAGTCAAAATGCCAATTACTGCTAGCAGCAAAGCAAAAACATTCAAACGGTCAGTACCACAATATACAGAGGGGGCGTAATAACCTAGTAAAGAAGTAACATCTTCAAATATAATGTAAAAAATGTAAAATGTAAAAGGGGTTTAAATTATCCACTGACGCTGTCATAGAGTCTTAAATTCCTGATCTTATCATCCGGACTCGATTCAAGTTCTGCTGTTGCAAAGTGTCTCGACTCGGAATGTAGCATATCTCTACTTGTTCAGGCCCAGATGCTTAAAAATAAAAAGAACATCCACCCAGCGCGTGGAACGGCTGTCAGGTGGCGGCCAACTTTGCATCATGTCCCATCTTGCTAGGATTTAACACGCAGCTCTTCATCAAAGTACCTGCCCTCTCCCTCGCCATGCATCGGGACGTTCACCTTTTTTTACAATGCAAAGTTTGAGAACTGTATAATCAATAGACAAACAAAGTTTTTCCATGTTAGAAATAGATCATTGATAGAGGCTGGTACATCAATGATGTCGACAGATGCAAAGCTTCACACAGAGTGGAGGCAGGAAACACAGAATAATACACCATGGGGGGGGGGGGGGGCAGAAACGCTGTGTGTGGGCTGTGAGGTAACTGGGAAAACTTGCCTTTCTGCCGTTTTATCAGGTTTTATAATGAATCAGAACTGACGGGCCCTTAACAAAGCCACAATCACACCAGCTGTTCGTTATGCTTGGTATTTCCAAAAAGATCTCAGGTGACCTAAGAAGTCAATTCTTCACATTTGCAGTCCCTTCATGTTCAGTGAAAAGGCAAGCCGGAGCCTCACGCTGTACAATCTCTAGTTTCCCATTATTTGACTGACTCAACTTGCGGTGCATCAGCTGCAAGTCGGATTTAATTTGTTTTTCTGAGGCTTTGCAAGAAATACATTTGGAGAAAAAGGCTGTCAAAGCAGATGACCCCCCAAAAAAACACCTAACATTAGCTATGCATAAGAGTCTTAAATATGACTTACATGACCTGATTTGAACCCAAAATATTAATTTGATTAACTTGAGATTTTAACACGTTCACAACTGGAAGCCTGTTCTGTGGAGTCGGGCTCATTTCAGTAGCGCTTGACATGGATCAGTCACCGGGCCGGGTCACACTCAACGCCGTCACTTTCATTGAGCCGCGGTCGCTGTAAGCAGCCGTGTGGCTAGTGACAGGAAACATCAGCGACCCACTAATCCCCATTTAGGCCTGTAAAGCAAAGACAAAGACCCCCCCCCCTCTCTCCTCCTCCCTCTCTGCACCCGCGTTATCCCTCTTTCTGCCAGTCCCGCTTCCACTCGACCCAGCCAGCAGTCAGTCAGCCTGCCACCTCCTTACTTAGCCTACACACACACACACACACACAGGGCCCTGGCTCTTGCCATTGTCTCTCAGGTTATCTTCTCTCTCAGCACCTGGTAGGGGAGCAGGGATTAGCGTGCCTCCTAACTGCTTTAAGAATGCTCTCTACTCTTTGACTCGCTCCCTCACCACTTCCTGTTTTGTTCTCCCCTCTCTGTGGTCAAGCACCATATGTCGGGCTGAATGAGGCTTATCCGTAAGGGGCAGGCTTTACGTGCAGCGCTGTTTAGTTTAACACTGGCATGTGTTGGGATGAACAGAGGAGGAGGTTAAGATGAATGGGCCTCAGGGTTAAGCTACTTGACGTTCTCATATACACGGGGCCCAAATCGTGTACTTGTACTCTCACCATTTGCTGGCAACCGCGCCAACAGTGGCACACTTAATTGTACCTTTACAGCTTTGTTGATGTAGACATGCAGACATAAGTTTGGCTTTTATCATGAACAGAAACAAGCGACTCATGACCTTAAGGTAATGGTCATTCATGAAAAATGAGGCTGAAGCTATAAAACATTTCTATTTTAGGTTTTATTTATTGATGAATGTGTTATTATCTTTGAAACATTAAAAAAAGTTAATAACATTTCCAAACATTGTAATGGATTATTATATGTGCAACATTGTAAACTCACTGCGTGAACAATGAACCATATCCAAAGCTGACTTAACATTGCAATTCCAGCTATTGTTTACGGCACTGCTCATGCAAATAAAGTTAATAGTATTAAATACTTGAAATAAACATGATTGCTTAATGAGGTCTGCAAATATGGCCAGAAATTCTGATCTTAATTCAATTTTCTAGCCAGCTTGTAACTAAATGTTTGATATAATGAAATTATGCTGGAAGAACATCAGACAATAAAACATAACAAAGTGGCAATGCATCAACACAAACTGAAAGGAACATTTCTGAAATGGGCTAGTATGTAAAATCAGTTTGAGTCGTCGATTTGACCGAATTTAAACCTGCATTCAATTTAAATGTTTTACATTTAAACCTCTTTCTGAATATTTAATCAAAGTCAATACCAGAAATACCAAATGATAGGATTCATCCTCCTTACTGCTCATCATTTCTCTCTGTGTTCAGGAAACGGAGGATGAGTCATGTAGCAAGGACAGTGTGTCCTTTGTTAACAGTTCATGTGCAGAACTCTGTCACTCATTTTCTTTCTGATAAAAAGGACCAATACGGAGAACATCGGAGCTTTTGTGAAGACACCTCGCCTCATGTACCCAGAAGACCTACCTGCTGTTCCGTGTGACTGTCCTCTGTATTATCTAATTCCTAAACATCGTTGTATTTATAACCGACAATAAGCAGCACTCAAACGTCACCACCCCCTTTAAGCGCTAGCGCTCATTCTGAGATCTGGGCCTTATTTCACACGGTGCGATCTGGGCGGCGAATTGAATGAAGGTGAAACTAAAATCAATAATTGGTTTAATTGTGTTAGGCTAACGTGTAGGGAAGCCATTGAAGCTTACACCAGCCAACCCGGCCAGTCAGACAGGAAGGCAGATGAAAGAAGACAGGTCTGTTACACCTACAGGCTAATTACAAGAATTACACAGATGACGTGATGAATGCTAATTAATTAGGTCATTTATAACAAAAGACAAAATAAATCATATCTAAAATGCATCTCCTGAGCAGCACGCTAACTGAGGTTTATTTAGGCTGAGTTAGTTCCCAGCCAATGATACTAAAATACAGGAAGCAACGGGCACCCTGCAGGGTGCACTATGGGAAAACACTAATCTGAGGCCTCTTGTCAAGCACTGGGCCTTTCAGTAGCTCCTCAGGGGGAAGGAAAGCGAGCAGGGAATTCACAAAACGATGGGCTTAGCAGCACGGAGGGGTTTCCAGGCAGAAGCAGGGCTGTGGCTCGCAGGGAACCCATCCCGCCACTACGGATGGTCAAAGACCGTCCTGTTGTTTTGGCCAGACATGGGGGGGGGATAGCGGGGGGTCAAGGTGTCGACAGAGCACAAGGAGGTTGGGGGGGGGGGGGTCATGGGGGACTGGAAATAATGAAGAGGAAAGCCTGATTCACTTCCTTGGTTTAGCCCATGGCCCCTAATGAGGACTCTTGACACCAGGGGAGCGCACCAATACAACACATTTGGCAGCTTGGCAAATTGACCTCGGAGCCTGATGGGTGATTGACAGCAACTCCTCAGGGCACGCGAGTCTCCCCCACATGTCAGTCTGTGCCTGAAGGAGGAGGGAAGAAAGCAAAGAGGGAGCAGGGTGGAGGGAGAAAGAGGAAAAGAGAGTAGGGGAGCCCTTGGAATGTTATTGTGGATGATTTGGTGGAGGAAAAAAATAGAGCGTAGCATTAAACATTAAATTGGCCCGGACAGGAAGCGTTTAATGGATGTACGTGTCCGTTCCTGTGTGTTGCCACGTGTCAATACGTTGCCTAAACTACCTGATTGCTGTTTAGCAAAAAAAAAAAAAAACAAGCTCAGGCAAAAAAGGTTCTTTATGCTGAGATGTAGGTTTCTTCCTGTTAATAGAGAGGACTGTTTTTAGCTTTCTTTGAATTGTTTTATCACCTTATTCTACAAAACATCACAGTCACAACCGACACACCGGCATGATTAATAGTAATCCATTCATTCATTTATCAATCATTAATTGTAATGTGTCATTGGCTTATGATTAATTAAAATGATCAGGATTACTCTGAACTTTACCAGTTTAAGTGTAATAACTGGGATGAAACTAAAATAAGCCGCTCAAAGTGAGCGCCGCCTTATCCCGCCAAAATACGATGAACGCACTTTACACTCGGCGCGATTGGATAATTAGATAGAATTGTGAGGAGATTTATTTTCATACATTCATTTACTTGGAGGAAATGAAAGCCTTAAATGTTTTGCGCTCTCAAAGCTGAAGCGTTTCACAGGCTCGATGGGACAGCTGTGTCATGGAAGATGTTGCATCCTCCTTTTAGAGCAGGCATGTAGGAGGCAGGCTTATGATCTACTCTCTTTCATACGTTTGTCATGTTGTGTAGCAGTCACGAAAGGCTGGTTTCAGAAGAGCGATCTCATTTCACTTCTGAGTAATTGGATAAATATGTTCATAGTTGCATATAATCATTTAGAAATGTCTCTGAGACACAGGGTACATTAGACTGTCTGCAGAATTTGGATGCGCTGGGGGTGATGCATTATATCTGCTGTCAGATTTGTGTCGTCCACTTTCCAAACTCTATCTCGTTTATCTAAGAATAAATGCTTCGTGCAACCAGCAGAGAAAAGCTGCTTGTCATTGTTCTGTTTTTAGACACTGATACAGAATGTGCAGAACTCTACAGCACAAACAAGGGTCATAAATGAATGAACTATACTAGCAAAGTGTGTGCATATTGTAAAAGATAATGTGCTTTAGGTATCTTTCCTGAATATTCCAGGGAGAATGATCCTTGACTGAATTATGACATGAAGCTATCCTGAACATGTTGAGCCCGACAGGTGTCCGTTTATAAATCTTATCCCAGGTCTGGCATCCATTAAACCTGCAGCACCATAACTCCCTGCTTCCATATCTGTGGAATGACGGTGTGTCTAACCGCTGGAAAGGATGAGCACGGATGAGATCTTTATGTCTCTCTTAACCACAGGGATAATATATCAGTCTGACCAAGGTGTAAACACTAACTAGCAGTCTATTTATCTCCCGAGTCAGAAGGACACTGACCTTGCTGCTCCTCGGCTCATAAAATAAACTGCAAAACCTGCGGGGGAGACGGGTACCTGATGTGGAGTACTCAGATGTGACAAGATACAACAGCCCGAGTGGAGAACGTGTGTTTTAGAGGAATACATGCTTGAGTTCTTTGAAGTGTTTGATTTCCCATAATGCATCTTAAAATTGTCATGCTAATCTGAAATTTTCCTCCAAAAGGTGTAATACGTGTATATCATTCGTCGGCTGTGGAGAGGACTCAGAGAACCTGAAGGCTCTAGCCGCTCTTCACTCGCTGTCGGCACAGTGCAGGCACGCAGCCACATAATTAGCATGCCTGCTCCTGTAAACGTGCCAATGTGTATGTTTTTATTCTCAGTCAGAAAGCAGGGAAACAAAGCAAACCGCAAACAAAAGGACAGTAACAGCTATTTGGCTTGCGGGCATCAATCGCACTCGCCGTGGAAATAAAAAAGAAGGAGTCATCAGCGGTTGAGCCCGACGCTGGTTAAAAAGAAAAAAAGTAAATAAAAAGAAAAGGATGGCCTCACATGAAAGTGAGCAATAACGACACAGTGACAGTTCTAGTTTATATGGCTAATAACCGTGTCACGGCTTCCTGGAGCTGCTCGGGTGAATCATCGCCTCTGTAGACGCTATTGCTGCCATTTATCCGAAAGTCTCCCTGAGGATCAACGTCACCCACATGTCTGCCCCCCCCCCCTGACCTGCAGGGATGAGACTGGTGGATCTGTGGAGGGTTACACGGACGGCTGTCGCCGCTCACGTCTCGTAGCGGTTGTTTTAAAGACACACCGACGGGAGTGAGGAGAGGGAGCGGTGGTGGCGGAGGTTAAGGAGCATCTCTCTGGAGAAGAAGGTTTTGAGTTATGGAGGGTGGAGTGGAGACGGGGAAACATCTCGCACCACTCCGCTGCGTCCAGGTGACTGATGGCGTGAGAGTAATACAGCTACGTCCTCAGCAGAGAGGTGTGGGAGGTGAAACGTTTTGACTCTGCCATCGCTCTTTTATTAGTTTTACCTTCTTTTGTTTGACTCCCTCTAGCATCATCAGTAGGTGTGATGGTTAATTTAAAAAAAAAGAAAATCTAAATGCGAAATCATCTAGTCAGCAGTAGCTTTAAGCATCGGTCCTTAATAATCCTCAAATGTGTAGCTCAGCCATACACTCATCTTTCACATCCTGATGGACAGAAGTACATCCATCAAATTATCATTATGACCTAATCACAACAAATATCTCACACGACTTAACTCAGGCTGGCTACAATCATCACGCTTTAATTGGCCCTGCGGCATCCGATGCTTCATTCATGTCAGTTTCTCATGTTTGGTTAATAGAGATGTCACAGAATATAGATTACAGCTTTTGTGATTTCATGCCGATTGTTAAAAAGGCCATACATGAAAGATGTGTAGCTTTTTTTTTTTTTTTTTTTTACAACTGGATAGCAGCGTTGCCGTCTTCAGGTCTTCAGTCATACAAGTACCATTCTAACATGAAGACATCCGGTCTCATAAGATCCTTCCACAGTTACGGATTTTAACTTCTACTTATAATGGAGGCTTTTTCAAAAAATCATATCTTGTAAAATATGCATTCAATTCACTCACCAAAAATCACAGTCATGAAGGGGTCCAATAAGCACTATCAGGCAAAAGGTGAGGAAAACATCTTAAATTCTATCATTAAAGCTCCATTATTGAGGGTTGCTGTGTTGCTGAACTGAACGAGACGCACCTGTTACACATCTCACCCAATCGGCCCCTCCCTCTTTGGACCCGCCTCTCTGGCCAGAATATCCTCTCTGTTTCCACAGTACGTTCAGGCTCTCCCGTTCTATGTGGTAATATGATATGACAATATGAAATAGCATTTCACTAAATGCAACGTTTTATTATTTGTTTGGCCCCCGAGAGGCTGACAGTTTGAAAGAGAGGAGGTTGAATGCATGAATGGAGTGTTGCTTCACCAACAGACCACCAGCCAGTAAAACAAACCCTTCTTCTTTATTTCCCTGCCTTCCCCATTTTTTTATTCATTGCATTCTTTTTAAATAAGATGATTACACACACACACACACACACACTCACACAGCTTGGGGCAGTATTCCGCATGAATATTAAGCAAAGGATTTGTGTCGCAGGTTCGAAATTGGAAATCACAAGTTTGACTAATCAGCTTTGCGTGTTCCACATTCAGTGTGTGTGTGTGTGTGTGCACGCACGTGCATGTATGCATATGTATCTGCACACATTTCCCTTTTCCCTTGTCTCCAGTAGCAACAGAAGGCTCCTCACACACTAAAATCATCCCTGATCCTGCAGCAACTCAGTGCTCAGCCAAATTCAACCCCCACCTCACACACACACACACATACACACACACACACCCTACTGCCCTACAGTGCACTCTATCCCACCCATCTCCCATTTTAAAAGGGTCCCCGAAATAGCCCAAGAGGCTATTAAGAAAAATACAGCCAGAAGAGGAGGAAGCTGGAAGGGTTTACAATCCAAAGGCATTGGCGGGTGCACTCCAGCATTTCCCTCACCATCTCTCTCATTCTCTCTCGCCCCCTTGTCATCCACCGCCCCCCCTTTGTTCTAATGAATCAGTGCGTTATTGAACATGCTCATTAAGGCTTGGTCGCTTGTTCAGTATCCCTGGCATTTGTGAGAAACATGAAAGAAAGACAGAAGGGAAGGAACCGAGATGTGAAATAGATAGTGGAAATTGAGAGACACAGAGGGAAAGGAATAGGAATGAATGTAGAATGAGAGGAAGGAACATTAATGAAGCGGAATAGTGAAAGCGAAAAAAAATATTATTCACCACCCCAAAGATGGAGAAAAGATGAAATGAGGGGGGAAGGAGGCATGATATGAAGCTATGATAACCTTTTCTATGTGCTGATCAAACTTAAATCTTTATCTATGTCTTCTTCAGTAAGACTTTTTTTTTTCTGCCCAGATTCATTGCATTACATTAAATCACCTTTAAAAGTCACATTTTCTTAAGGGGTGGTTTCCATGGTGCTGTAGCTCTTTCTGAAAATAAAAAGAAATAAAAAAGGACTGTAGGCTTTTATACATGCTGAACCCGTGCCAGTTTGAGTTCATCACGCTTCCCACTAAGAGCTATAGAAAATGAATGATGAATTCTGCAGCACACATAATAAAGAACCCGAATGCTTAGCTAACACAAATCAGCCCCATTGTGACAGCTTGCCATGATAAAAGGGCACTTTGAAAAATATTTAGTTACTGCAGCCCATGACGAAATCTCTAAGCTCTTCATCTCAGAGTGCATGATCTCACAGGATCACAGGTATCGGGCGAGTCCATGGCCTGCAGTGATATATGTTATAACATTTTGCAGCACGCTCACTCTACCCGCGATTCAAGCCGTGCTGTGAAACAGATGTCTGGTGTGATTTACTGTGACTGTATAGACACAGTGAAAGAACGGCCATGTTTTTTATTGTATTTTTTTATAAATGATCTTAAAAAAGAACCCTAAAAATGGAGAAAATTAGAATTTCGTGATTGTGTTAACATAACGTAGAAAGACAATAGTGATAACAATGAAACGTGTGACTACAATAGCTGTTGTTCTAACCTGAATCTGAAGGAGATATGCTAAAACAATTCCCAGTGACCAGAATGATGAAGACAAAACCCAAACGGTCGTGGATATCATGATATTGGATAGTTCAATCATAAATCAATGACAAAGAATATCATATTAATACACTTTAACTGGCAGCTGCTCGGATGAAAGCGGTGTAAACATTTAGTTATTTGTTTGAAAGAAAGAAAAAGAAATACTTGAACTTTTCTTTCAAATTAAAACACGAAGTGAGCCGCACTGCTGCCTCGCACCAAGGTCCCGGGTTCGATTCCACTTCGGGCTTTTCTGAGCGGCATTCGCATGCTCGCCTGTGTCTGCGTGAGTTCTCTCAAAGTTCTCCGGTTTACTTCCACCTCCAAAAATATGCCATTTAGGTGAATTTGTCAATGTAAAAATCTCCAGGTATAGGTATGAGTGGTTGTGGGGTCTATGTGTGGTCATGTGATGAGCTGGCGTCTCATCCGCCGTGTTCCCTGCCTCTTGCCCGTAGTCTGCTGGGACGACATTGTGACCCGCACTTTGCATAAGCGACTGAAGAAGAGATGATTAAGCTGACCTTTTCTTGGTCTCACTGTACTGATTTACAGCTGACCATGACCTCTGACCTCACCGTGGAGTGACGCAACCCAAATAATTAGAATAAATCCTCAAGATGTATCCAATTCAAAGGACACCATCTCAAAACATTTGGAAGTAACTCCATGTATGAGACCTCACTTACTGCAGTATTTTTTATTTTAGTGCACTGGTTGGCTTTACCATCTGAGAACCACTCACTGTTTCCAGTCAGAACTATCAGCCAATCTATTAAAGGCATGCAGCAGAGTCAGCGCTCAGTCTGTTGTCATATATTATTCATAAAAGACAAGCACTGGTACGGAGAAAGACCGCTAACATCCTCTCACACATGTGCACGCTACTATAAAGACAGGAATGCCATAATGTAGCCTTGAACACAAAACTATACATTTGCTTTTTGAAATGAGACGAGTCCCCTTGGTCTGCACTCACAGCCATGCAATGAATAAAGCACAACTTCCAGCAAAGGTAATAAGACTGATGTGGATTTCAACTGATGTCTCTGACTACTGCTAAAACACGGCAATTATTCTGGCTGAAAGCCGCTGCATCTGACAGTAAGCCTTTAATAATCCCATAGAACTGCAGAGTAGAGATTACGCGTCATGTTTAATCACGGCAGAGAAGATGACGGGCTCTTGCTGGATTGCTTTGAGACGTCACAGTCACACAGGTGCCATCAGGTGCAAATAAGAATCCGGCATTCTGATGCAAAAAATATTCCATCATTTAACTTTCATAATTAAATCACTCTGAAAAACAGAAAGGAAATTCTCAAATTGTCACCTTGCCCTAACCTAACCTAACGGAGCCTAACCTAACCTAGCCTAGCCTAACCTAGCCTAACCTAAGATACTCTAAGCTAAAACATTTGAAAATCTTCTCATCACTAGATGGTTTGATTAATTAATGCAAAACTGGACATTTAATATGCAATATCAAACCCGATTTTATTACAAGTGACCTTCATGGACTTTGGCCCTATAATCACGAAACCAATTTAATAGAGCTAACAAGGTTAACATACTTCAGAATTTAAAATTCCCAAGTATTCCTTCAGGCACAAACAACCCAACACACCGGAAATACATTCAAGTCAGATTTATTTGAAATATGCCTGCTTTTCTTTGAAAACAAGCCAAGCTCAAAGACCTTTGGCTCCATAATTATAAGTGATGACATCATGGGCCCATTACAGCAAACCAATACTGTCATTACTCTGCTGCAAAAGGCTAAGAGCATTTTTACAGGCATGCTGATGGCATTAGAAATGTCTGGTGGCCTGGGCAGGATTTTATTAGGTCCCCCAGTGAGCTCAAACAGGTCTGGCTCAGGTGACCAGGAGCTCGTCTTATTCTGCTAGGAGGCCCCAGAGCCCAGTCCGGGCCGCAGTATAGCCTGTATGGTATAAAAATAAATAGAAAAGGAGCCCCCCCCGCCTGGCTTTTCTTGGTGAATTGATATTTTATTATATCCCACCTGCATGGGATGAGCCAGTAATAACAAGGAAATGAGGCCTGTGTTCACTGCACGACCGAATGGTGTAGGCTCTGCCAACAGACTTGGGTATGACACTCTATCTGCTCAACAATATGAAGCCGGAGGTGTAACAGACGCATTATTTGTATATTGTGTAATACGCACGACGATGCAAAAGTTCTTCAGGTTGTCGCTTTTTTTTTTTTTTTTTTTTTTTTTACAAATGTCCACAAATGTCCCAAAACATACCGTAACTAGGAAACCATGCAATACTAAAGGCACTAAATAGGAATGGAACCCCATTATACCAGAAACAATGAATTTATTCAGAATAAATGTGAAATACCTTTCATTTCCAAGGCATGGTAATGCAGTTTTGTCCAAAACTCTATGAATAAAAGAGTCGTCACGCACGCAGCCGAGAAGAAAACGTGGCGGTGTGCACTATTTCACTACCTCCTCATGAGTTGATCTCAAATATTGGAAGGCGGCTTAGGACAGATGGAATGTGCCGCTGGACGGTCTCGCGGATTTGAGACGTATTCACCC
This sequence comes from Brachionichthys hirsutus, assembly GCF_040956055.1. Taxonomy (NCBI): domain Eukaryota; kingdom Metazoa; phylum Chordata; class Actinopteri; order Lophiiformes; family Brachionichthyidae; genus Brachionichthys; species Brachionichthys hirsutus. Next base: position 3,930,577 of record NC_090910.1, on the reverse strand, counting down.
ATTCAGCTCCCTGTAATTACAAAGGCTCTCGCTGAGATCCGATTTGCCGCCGGGAGCTTGCTCAAAGACACAGGGATTTGGAGCGACAACGGCGTGGTCTGACAAAGGAGTAGAGACACCGCGCTTAAAAATAGTGAGAACCAAAATGCAGTTCTGTGTCGAGTGCCCAGGCTTCCTGGTTCAGACATGGGCAAGGTAAATTTCATTACGTTGCCCTGCAAACATGGGCTGGCTTTCGATAAGAAGAGGAACCAACTCCTTGATGCAGTTGCACCCCGGCGACCACGCCACGCTCTGGTAAAGGATGCAGCGCCACTGGTCAGGGCTAATCATCTCTTTTTCTATGCTATTTCTAGTGGTTGTCCATTACAATGTTATGGATTGTGCACCTTTCTAACAGTCTGAAGTTTTCCTTAATGATTTGCAATGCCTTCCAACCCCAATGACTCATCAGCTAGCAAGGTTTATAATGGTGCGCCCGCCATTCAGCGCCATCCCAGTTGTACCAGAGCTGAATGTAAAGCCCGGACACGGACAATTACGCCACTGGTTCTAAATATAATCGCCGTTTATGGAGTTTGTCTTACTTCTAAGGGTCTGTTTATTTCCAACACTCTGTGTTTTATGGTTGCACAACAACATTGCAATTCCTGATTTAATCACTTACAGAGATAAAAATCCAACATCTGATGGAAGATAAATTATGTTTGTGAAACTTTTGACAACAAGATCAAGAGAGATGAGAAGGGTAGGAATTCTGCTTGATGGTGGAAAGTCCCTGATGAGCGCTGTATTAACTGTGTGGGGGCAGATGTGGCAACAAAATGTGACACTGTGTCCGAAATGGTGACAGTTGTTATTGGATTATGACTTCAATTTTGATTTTCATATCTGTTTTTAGATGAAACGGGTTCTACTGAATCTCTTGGGCATGCTTACATATGTTTCAGTGTCATTGTGCATGTTTTCAAGTGAGATGACTTCACTTCACTGGCTGGTCAGCAAAAAATGTAGCAGCTTTGTACGAGACTCTGGGGTTACGCGCGTGCGCGTGTGTGTGTGAGAGAGAGAGAGAGAGATGAAAATAAGGTGCGGCGGATGAGGAGGTGTGACAGTCATCTGCTGACACGGTTCATCATGCAAAACCACGCTCACATTTCTCACCTGATCTATTTCTGGAGCGGTTGTGTGAGAGAGTGTGTGTGTGTGTGTGAGAGTCGTACAGTAGCAGCGATGCCATCTGAGAAGGAACGACTGATGATTCGTTTACGATATTGGCTTTTCTATTATGTGAAAATCTCAGAGCGAGGATCCCACAGAGAAACCTCGTTGTTCACAGAACAGCCGCAGCACCGTTTGATTTAATCAAAATGGAATTCACAGAGACTAAATTGACTAAATTACATGAGTTGCGACATTTTTCACATTTAGGATTTTTTTTTTTGTGTGTTTGTTTGTCATCTCTGGCAATTATTATTTGTCCATTTCCTTTAATCTCTCTTCAGTGTGGAACACTCAAACCACGGTGTCAGGCATCAACAGCCTTCAGGGGAGATGAAAGGGGATTAACGGTCTATTTGCAACCGCTGATTGCCAGGAATGAGACGCCCTCCGGTGCCGATCAACAAGTAAGGCTCCAGCAGCCCTCGGCCATATTGAAACCTTGTTTCCCATTTTGTCTGCTGTTGCATGCCTGCTCTAAATGGCACGCTCCTTTTTTCCCCCTTTCATCTTGGAAATTCATTAGGCACTATACGCATGTCCTTCCAGACAGGGATGTTGATAAAACACATACATGTAACCTCAGCCAGCTTGATCCACTCGATGTAGAGCCGAAGACGAGGCAGCACTACCTACATCTCTGTCACTCCCCACCGCCCTCCTTTTCTGTCTCTCCCTCTCTTTTCCATCTGCTTTCAGGCTGTTTGCTTTCTCAAATGAACGTAATGCTACACGCGGAGGATAAATTGCCTTTTCCTTTGCTCCAGCTCATCAAATCGCTCCCACGGGGCCCCCTTTCTGAAACACAAGGTTAAAATAAATAAATAAATAAATAGAAATCAGACAAAAAAAATAATGCACTTTTTGCATTGCCTGGGAGACACACGTCGCTTTCTGTCTCGAACCCCCGAGCGTTTAAAGTGCATTTGCTATCGCGACAGAGCAGAGTTGGCGGAAAGGAAAGGGCAAAAGTCATTGCGTTGAGTGTTGGATCATCATTCGGTAACCTAGCTACAGGATTTCATGGATTTTTTTTTTTTTTTTTAAACCCGTGTACGGACTGGCACATCCTCGACGAGGTTTATCAGCTGCCGAGGATTCAGCCAAGTTCATTCATTGTTCAGGTCGCTCAGCATGCACACTCTCCATCACCTCAATGCCCAGTGATTCTATCCTCAGTTAGAGCTGGGAAAGGCATCACTCCACACATTTACTGCGACACTAATGTCACACCCACACAAGACACTCGGAGGGAGTAATGGAAAACGTTGGAGGATGTCAGAAACAAGCAAAAGGCACCGCCAAAACACGGCGTCGTGACAAAGCGTGTTTCCTCTTGACAGGATTCCCTTTGAAGGAGATGAAGCGAGTTCATTCATTCATAAAGAAGTAGAATAGCAGGAATACAAACAAGTAAAATATGATCATAGCTAATGCATGCGTCACATTAAAGCAAACAGCGCCTTGGAGGCCAGACATGTTCATTTACTGCTGTGAACTATGCGAAACATCATTCGACACATGAGCATCTACGCAAGCACCAATGCGTGAGTGAAACGTTCGCTTACCGATGAATTATTGAGAAGCAGCATCTAATCAAAGCTACAGATGTTGCAGTCTGTGCCGTTAATCTCACTTTGATTGCATCTAAATAAAAATGTAGACTATAAAAAAAAGAGGGAGAAACATCACACAGACTGATTGTTGATTGCGGAGTTAATTACAGACATCAAATAAGAGTCGGCAAACAATAAAGAAAGCAATTAGTGCCGATTGGCTCGGTGATCATATGATGGAGGTGGAACGTTGGCGTTTGGAAGAACTCACTCTCCATCTGTGTTACTTTAATGGAGTCATCCAATGGGCCATTCAAATTATACTGCACAGAATTAAACCCGGCGATTATGGGTTTAATATGGGAATGATACTGCTATTCCTTTGATTTATTTTCAAACTTGACAGGGTGGATTAGAGAAAACAAGAGAAAAGGAAAATGAATATTTCTTTATGAAAATGAAAGTCCTGCAAGCTTGTGCAGCGCTGGACAGCTGTCAAGCACCCTTCATTTAAGGTGCCAAATTAGGGCTCCCCACCTCATCAACATCTTCAACCCACAGAGTGGCGAGGTAGTAAAGGCAACGGGAGAAATCCTCATAAACTTTCTGCCCAGATTAAAAGCCTGACCTTTCATCAGCTGTGGAAATTGCTTTTAATACCTCATTACCCAATTTCAAGACCATGCAAAGTGGAAATTCTGACTAGATTTTAGTGTGGGGCGGATCAAGTGGGAAAAACACCACAGTGTGATTCTTAAGGCGAGGATCGTCATGCTATTTTACCCTCTTTGCTGCCTACTCGGCTGTCAGCCTCTGTAGACCTGAGAACTTCAAGGGCTTTGAACAGCTGAGCTCCGTGAGCACCGTATCTTTTGCTCTCTCCACCTCTTCCTACCAGTGTCTTTTCCTACTCTTCCTCACCCATGCTTTAAGGAGCTTTAGAAACTCGACTGGGTAATTGGAGTAGCAGTCCATCAAATTTGAGTTTCGAAGGGGATGCTTTGTTTCACACCCTCGCCAATCCCATAGAGCCTGGCACCTGTCAGGTCGCCGTTCCGAAACGACGCATCCAACGCCACCAACTCAAGACCCCACAGCCCCCGCACCAGATGGAGTGGGGTGACATGTCAGCTGCCTGTTGAGAACTGAGGCCATTCCATTTAGCTTGGTCTAGGTTTTTTTTTTTTATGCAAGTAAGGTACGGCAAAATAACAAAAATTAAAACATCTTGTTCAGGTGTTTGAATCCAGTAAACAGAAGATAATCCATGCTACAGATTTTATGGTGAAAACTTAATATTTAATCTCGCTTTATATAGCCATGATTGAAACCTGAATTCCCAGAGGTGTTCTTTACATTTACACAATTTGGGGGGGGGGGGTCACCACTGGTTCTGGCAGATCTGCTGCCATGGAGAGATGTAATAAAGAGTCAAATTGGGTTCTTGTATTGTGAAACCCAAAGCGAGACTATAAAACCTGGAGCAGCGCTTCGGTCAGGATCAGAGGACTCTATGGCAACCGAGGCTCCTTGTGTCTCCATGACTTTATAGGCTGACTCCATCCAGCTTTACAGTCACCGCGACCTTCCCATTAGGGCTCCATTAACAATGGTCCATCAGTGAGAGAGACATATATACACCGGATATTTGCCCAGCTGCAGCCTCTTCTTATTAACGACAGCGGATTAACAAGAGTGGCGTTTTGAAAGCCTCAGCTGGTCATGGGTGAATGACTTTATAACGGCATAAAATGCATGTACACGTGTGTGTGTAAATACATAAACCATTAAAAAAATGGCAATACTTAACATTAACTTTAATGTCAAGTAATTGGAAATTGAAAGCAAATCAACGCCAGCTCTTATAAAAAGGGACCATGTCCCCACATCATTCAAGAGGACCCGAAATATCTGCAATTAGCTGTTTGGTTTGGTTTCACAGCACCAAGGGGGGGGGGGGGGGGGGGGGGGGGTTCGTGTGGTCTTTACAGTCTGAAAAGGTTTGAGATGTTAGATTCTGATCAGTTCAAGTTTAGTCATCCTTCCATGCACTCACTGCCTACGCTCCGCTCTTTGCGTGCTCTTCCCATCCATAGCTGCAATAACAGAAAAAAGAGCGAAGGCTGTTGGCTAATTTCAACTCAATTTGCTTCCAAGTACTTTCATCTACTTCCCTGGAACCAATTTGACTGGGCAAAATTGTGCAATGCTTTCAGAAGTCATATGATGAGAAAGGAGATGGCTTGCATGGTAATATTTCCACACGTTTCTATTTGTTAAGCCGTAAAAATGGAGCACAAGCAGATGCGCAATTTATATTTATGAAATAAAAATGTAGTTAAAGACACGGGCTCTAGTTTCTCGTGCGTGCCCATGTGTAAAAGTCACCTTGATTTTAACAACAACAAATTATGTAACAAAATTTTTTGTTTTTTTGCTAAAGGACATTTTCCAAATCGAATCAATTTTAATACAGAATCTTAATGCAACTATTTCACATTAAAATAATAACCGGTCAAATGACATAAAAGGACACATTACAAAAAGAAATTATTGGCATGTCCAAGTTGTAGCTCCAAAGTAGCTCCAGAATGAAGCTCATGTTGGATATGTTACTGTTTCATGTAGTTTTAGTCAAATATGCAACAAATATCAATATCTTGAATTACTAGAATCTCTTAAAAAATACATTTTGGAAGAATTTGCCTGCAAAAAAACAGAACAAAAAATCATGTTCGTTGCTTTATATCGTGGCCTGTTACCATTATGGGCAGCCAGTAGTGGCAATGAAAATACAATTTTAGGTGACGAGGCAAAGGTACATTCATGTGGTACAAGGTTTCATGGTCCCAACATTACTGTGTAATGTACAATATTGCCAGTAAAACTAGTGGAGCTTTTGTTGACTTGTGCACTTACATCATTCCAAAAGTTACTAACAACATTAAAACAGCAAGAAATATGCAATTGTATACAATATAATAAAATGATTCATTTGGTGACTAACCAAACGCAACTACAGCATCAAGAATGGAGACCAGAGAACGTGATTTAATGTAAAGATTATTATATTCTGCAATAGTTACTATTAAACAATGATGGCATCCTCCCATTATATCATCCTACTGAACACTGGGATGCTGCCGCTCAGAATGGAGGAACAGTATCCAGGTCAAGGTTAAAGACTGATGACTGGAACAAGCAGCCGTCCATAAACAAACCCTGAACTACTTCCTTACGCCCGACCTGCAAATAACACATTCACATCATCTGCATCTGGAGTGGGATCAGAAAGTGAAGCAACTCCTCATTGCACTATATTCCATAAATGGAAACATTTTAAGTTTAGAATCCAATTGTGCTGCTGTGATAAATAGAAGCAGTTAGAAATGATTGCAAATTCTGCTTTGTGTTTGACAATGAAAGTTGCATTAAGTTTAATTTAGAAATGCAAATGACGGTTTATGTTTGTTACGATAGGCAAGTGACAGCAATGTTGAATCCCAATGGGTTTCGAGCTCCTTTTTGGTAATTGGTAAATAGAAAGCCTTTGAGCTAAACAACAGCAACCAATAGTGCGTATTATATCTCAAATGCAGGAAGACAAATAGTACAGGCATGCAGCCAGACTGGCATACCCAAGATATGCAAAGCAGAACGTGGTGTTCAACATGCAGCACATATTTCAAATCCAATCACAACACTCCTGACAGCTAATCCTATCCCTACAATAGGAAAGTCCACACTGCACTATCAATGGTTAAGGTTCAGACCTCACACTCAGCATGAACTTGCATTTGCAACACTAAGCCTTTCATGCTGAAATAAAGATGTAGAGGTAAGAATCCCCCGTTTCCGAGAATATGCAAAGACAAAACAGCTGGAAGGAGAGATAGACATTTTCTTTTTTATCGTCTTTAAGAGATGAATTAGAGACAATTCAGTCATTCCTAAGTTTCCCTCTTTCTTTTAATTTCCAATTGCCCGTCTGTCTCTCTTCCATTCTTTTTTGTCCATCTCTCTTTATTTCTCTGTTGTCTGCCTGTGTCAGAGCTGCATTGCTACGACTATTTCCTTCTGCTACCGCTTCTATAACGTAACCCTGGACAGAGCTTATCGATATGACACTGAGAATCAATCAATAGCACCATGTCTAACGATCTCTCACCACATCGCCAGCCTGTGCATGATCATTGTCTTTCTATGGTCAATTATAGTTTCCAGGATTGGGGTAGTCTTGACTGTTGTCTGACACTACAAGGCTATTCTGACCAATCAGGAAGAGGTGACATTCAGCTTAAATGCATGGCTTCTATTGGGTACTGGATGTTTTCACACGTGCATTTCATTTAAAGGACCAGAAGGCCTCGCTATACCAACTCTGACCATCATAGAGATATAGATTCTCTGAAAATCCTCTTAGAAATATACGTGCTCCCACACAGAGTATTGGTAACACACTGCGACCTATGCACCCGGCCCTCTCTGAGCAGTGGAAGGTCACAAAGCCCCCCCAGAGTTGACAGCTGCCAGTCACATGAGGTGGGTTTCATCCTGTCCGTTAATCACACTGTGAAAGGAGACCATGGGGTTAAAAATACCCGGACTTGTCACCACATGGTGACGCGTAGGGAATAGTTTACTTTCATAACACGCCCGCTCACCAGAGCGACAAGATATTTATAAGCAAAACAAATAGAGATAAATATGTCAGACTGATTTCGGTATAATGGACATGGATTTACTAAAAGCTACAGACAAATATAAAGCATAAAAAAAAGGTGACAAGGCGACAAAAGGCCACTTTTGGTAACAGAGTATCCACACAGCAGTATACAACTAAAGCTGTGCAGTTTTGCCATCATATCAAATATGCGTTGTTGACATGAAGTTTATGAGCAATGCCCCCCCCCAGCGACAAACAAGCTGAACTCTCCTGTCGTGTGACTCTGAGAGAGGTGTGTGCGTTAGAGGCTGGGGGGTGGATTACCTATGATCCAAGGATAATTGGAAAAAAAAAGCTTGTCTGATATTAAATTCTAACACACGGAGAATTGCTGTGAGACTGGAGTTGTTTTACCTCGCCTTGTGATTATGCCTGGTCGTACGGACCGGAGTCTCACGGGACCAGGCGGCGATCGATCACTGTTTAAATGCATTGGGGGGGGGGGGGGGGGGGGTTTCTCCCAGCAGCATGCGTCACCGCTCACAAGTTAAAGTGAACAAATGCAATCCCACCACCTGCTTGTAAATCACAGGTGAGGTGTAAATCAACTAAATCCTGGTAATCGACGGACAAGCTGTTATAGTTAGACCGTGGTTGGGCGGGGGGGGGGGGGGGGCATACCTGTCTGGAACTGCAGGGCGTCCATTGCGTGGCTTGTTGACCTGGGCGTACAAAGCTTCCAGTGGTGGACCGTTGTCCGGAGGGCTGATTGGAGGGTGGGGGCTCTGGGGAGTCTGAGGGAGGTGGTAGTGGTGGCTGTAAGGGTCCACGCTGCTGGAATCTGACGAGCCTAATGATCCGATGCCGGCGTAGGTGTGGTCCTCGTCCGAGCTGAAGGTGCGACTGATCACATCTTGGATCTCAGCATATTCCCTCTCCTTTGCCTGCTTCTCCCGAAACTCCCGCGTCTTGGCTTGGATTCTGTGGTCAACATATTGAAGATGAACCGCGTTTTAATAATCAGTTCACAATTTATCTTAGATTCAAATGAAGCAAAATTCAATCAGATTTTGCTCAATTAAAAAAGAAAACTCAATCTTTGGTGATTAGAGCATTACCTCTAAGCCACTGATGAAATTGAACCTGAGAATAAAATGTGATTTCAGATGATCACTCTCTAATGAAAGATTACAATTTAACATATATGCTTTTCTTTGTTTTAAATGTCTATAGAGTATTGCGGCTAGACTGTGTCGGAGTCAAACTCTGTATTTGTAGAAAAAAGAACATTCCCATTGCAATATAATTTTCATTGATAGGTTTTTATGTATTTGTTTTTATTTGTATATTCTAATCGAATCTGTGAATTATGTTTATATCCATCCATCTAAATCCATATATTTTGTCTAGCAGTGTAGTACAGTTTGTTCAGCGGGCCAAATCTATATAAATATATCATCTGTAAAACATTTCTATCCTATATATTTCTGTACTGGAATTAATTGCACTTCTGATTAGATGCCAGATTGTATTTCTCTACCTTGTACTTGTATTTTTAATGGCAATAAAGTTAAACCCAACTTAACCCAACCTAAACTAATCTAATCTAACTAAATTTTAAATAAACCTTCCTATTCGAAGTGAGGAGGAAGCATGGTGAGAAAAATGTCACAAATTTAGTGAAACAAAATCCAAAAAGTCAAATATGTGGCATTCCATAAGCTATTCGATGGCTGGGATGGATGTCTTTATCCTATCCCCTGGGTCCACTAATAAGGAGGTGGGTAGAGGGCATTCAGACTTCCTCCTTTCCTTCCCTACCGCTCCCTCCACGCTGTCCCGCTCCCTGGGACCACTTCCACACAATAGTCTGTTGCAGGCACTCTCCTGTCTCGGAATGTTTCCTTGTGAATACCCATTTGTCTGCGGCTAGACTCAGCCAGGGGAGCTGGCACTGCTAGAGCAGGAATATTGACAGCAGGGAGTAGGGAAGAGACAGGCTGAGGGGGGGTGGGGGTGGGGGGGTTGACCTCCTACTGCGGTGACCCTGGCAGCAACCACTAGACTGCTCACTGGTTCCAGATGTTGTTTCCCTGCTAGAATGACACACGCATGGCCCCACAAGCATGCCGTCTCTCACTGGTGCTCCACTTCCTTATTACCTCAGGTCATAACCGACCTCTGACCTCGCATTGGCTGCTTCTCCCAAATGACTGACAGGTTGGGAGCAGCGCTGGAATCCCCCCTCCAGTCTAACTCTGTCGCCATTGTCTGTGCATTTTAATAAAAGTAATCACATTTCAAACAATCACCATTTCTCAGTGCCGAGATTAACCCAATTCCCACATCCGACCCTCAGACTGTCTTGTTTATTTTTAGTCATCCGAAATCCCATTTTCTCAGCATTATCTGCAGAATGAGATTTTGATGGAGCCCTGACGCAATGTTGCGTGATAGCCAGTCATTTCCAAAGCCACTGAGGTGGTTTAGTGTATATTTGCATTGCCGTGGAGATTACCAACTCACAGCAGAGCTATGTGCACAATGCGTGTTCTCAATCTGGCTTGGCCAGGAAATAGAAAACAAGTCTCAAAACTGTGAGGAAAACCACTAATTCCCAGAAGCCCTTTCACCTGCCATCTGGCTAAAATGATGTCAGATCTCTGCCAGGAATGATCAGACAATGATGTTACCACAGGTTCACGGAAGTCCACTGGGACTTCACAACCCTCTGGCGTTTTATGGACTAATCAGATTCATAAAAATGGGATATATTGACATGTGAGACGAGATAATGGCTTCGGCTAGACTGGTGACATTAAGCTAAAAGAAGAATACTTATCTTCCAGGTTCCGCAGGAGTCTGACACAGATAAAGTGTATTTTAAAGAAATCAGATTAACGAGGAAAATTAGCAAAGGGAATCTCAGATTTATGAGAGGCATGTGGTTCTTGTTCTGGATAAATGATACATTTTGGTTTTGGTTTTGGTCCGCTCTAAAGGTTACATTTATTTTGAAAAGCTCTGTATGGATCAAAATGTTATTGAGCTGTAATATCGAGAAATAAATGTTAAAGAACGACTGTGGAAGCCAACTCTGACTTAATGTGGAAGATACAATCGTAACAAGATCTACGCCCAGCTGTTTTGCTGCACCATCGTCTAACGACGGGAGTTTAATAACAGTGCCAAGATGAATTTTCAAAGACACCCGGCTGCCATTTTATTTGTCCTCGGTCATCTTCTCATATCTCCAAAGCTGCACATCCACACCACACACAAATTGTATTCTTCCCGACTGAGCTGTAAGTGCTGATCCGCTTCGAACTGTTCGCCGTCCACCGGCTTTCTCCTGAGACGCCGCCCCCGCTCTGTGCCGTATATACGCCATTAGCCAATTAATGGCCCAGCATGTTAACACTGAGGAAAGTGCTGCCCACACTAAACACATTATTACTGTACAGCCCCAATTACCAGCCCCGTCTCCTCGCTTCTCTGCTTACGAGTTAGCATGTTTGAGAAGAGCGAGGGAACAGCGGCTTTTGATGCAACACGCCCGGAGAGAATTTATTTCAAAAACGAAAACAGCCCTTAAATGTCATTTCATTATACTGATGACAGCAAAGAAGATCATTCTTGCTGCACGCCAGCATTTTCTCTGTTTCTTTAGTGATATTTCCATTGCTCTTTATTTTCTTAAGTGCCACTGACCCTAAATAAATAAAATACAAGTCTTTCTGTCTTCATGACTTTATAGTGGAATCAAATGTCCTCATTGCCTGGTCTAGACATTATGATGCTGAGGCCTGCAGAGCAGTTAAAGTCCATCGTCCCATTCTTTTTCCATGCCATTATATTGAGTAAAGTAATTCTTTTAGCAGAATGAATTTGGTAGAATGAAGTGGCAAACGGGAGCAGCTAATCAGATCCTGTCAAATTCTTCCTCCACGCTGAAAAAAACCTGCACATTTTATTTTCATTCATTTATTTATTACGTGAAGTCAGCCTGTATACTTAAAAGATCATGTCTTGTCCATATTGGACTGCGACTGTAATGGTTGAACCAGGATGCATTTTGTCTCTCACTGTCTCGTGCAGCTTCCATGAATACATTTGTCTGTGCAGGGACTCCTCAACAAAACATCTTCTATTGTTCTGAAGTGCATCCGGAGGCGAGGATATATCTGAAACTTATTGAAGTGCACAGGAAATGGCTCTATGTGCAGCTGTCTGGGCAGAATTGCAAAGCTCCGAAAGCTCATCTTAAGCAATGACACTTAGCCCATAACAGCATAATGTAATCACAGAGATAATTGTCCAACTTTTGTGGCATTAATTCACAGTGCAACAATCGCATTAACGTGCTGTAGGTATCAATATAATTACAAACGTAATCAGTTTTACCAATCAGCCAGTTGAGCTGTCTTTGAACTCACTATGCAAATGAGACTCAAATTGAATGCTCCTATAATAGAATAGTTTGACAAAGTGCAATCACTGTGATAAAAAAGGAAAAGATCTGCGTTAGAGCAACAGAGGCCCCGATAATCTGTGTCCTGAATACATACAAACGGTTAAATGATCATTGGTTGAATAAAACGCACCTAATCTAGGTTTCTAGATTGTCAAAGGTGGATTCTGCTGACTGACCATCTCCAGAAATACTGGTTAGAAGTCAGACAATAAACAAAAGGAAACACTATTGTGGAAAAAAAAAAAAACTGCTGCGCTCTGGTGTGGTCTGGGGAGCAGAAACGAGGAGAGTGGCGGTGGAGTGCCGGCTGCTGATTAGAAGTCAACCAGTGCCAAGGAGATAAGAGAGAATGGACATCATAATCAGCAGCCACAGAGAAAGACAGAGAGAGTGGCGTTCAGCTCAGGCGGAAAATGAAGAAGAACGCCGTCAGCTTGTTTTTGTGTGCGCCGGGAAAAAGTCGTTTCCGGGCACGCATGTGCGGAGATAAGTCGTAGACTGATGGAAGCCCCGCCGACGCCGCCACGCACCGTGTGCTTCCCTTCTTTCTTTACCCCTCTGACCTTGCGTGAAGGAGGACCAGAGGGCTCGATGCATCCTCAACATAAGCCAATCAGATAGATGTGTCAGGGGCGCTGTCCACAGGCGCAGCGGGGCTATAGAAACGGCTGTCACTGCGAGGCTGAGCAAGATGTAGGCCAGCCAAATCGCAAGCGCTAATGCTGCCTTAATGAGACATGAAACAGTCAATCACGGGAGATTTGGGTAAAACAGCGGTTGATGACTGCTCTACATCAAAAGATGCACTGTGCTGTGCACAAGCAATGATGTCAGGCTTTTATGTACTCCCTCCTCCATCATCTTCAGTCTATTACGGGCTGATAAGATATCAATGGAGAACATTTCTACTTCAAAAAAATAATAAAAGGCTTTGTGTCCAGCAGGACTGCAGGCCAAATCATAAATTGCATTACTCATGTCAAGGTCAGAGTTTTAGATATATAACCATCAGATGCCTTATTGCCAAGTAAAAAAAAAAGGGCAGGTTTTATGAATTAATCTGTCTCACCTTTTTGCTGACTCCTATTTTGAATCACTAAAAGCCCCTGTCAGAGCTGTCTGCTGGAATTAATGAGCTCTAATGTCAGCCAAGCCAAGTTTGGCTGCAGCCCGTTCCAGGTCACGATGACACACAGCGTTATCTGGCAATTGCTCTTGCTTCTGAAACCTGCTAGCATTCCCAACCCATAATGTTTAAGAATTTTATGAATTTAAAATGGCCCCGTCTCCGCTGGCTGCAATGCAAACACTTAGATCTTGCTCTTAAAGACCAATCAATCGTCTACAAAAATGGAGCAATACAGCAGTGCTTCCAACATTGAAACATATTTGAATTCTAGGTTGTCAACCTGCTCAGCCTTAACACTCTGAACATCCGCCTGTCTTTGTGACAGGTTGTTCGTTTTTTTTTACCAGTACAATTTCCCTCAGGATTTCCTTTCCATTAACCAAGGGACAATCCCAGCTTGGCTGAGTGATGGGATTTGGGAACAGGTGCTAAAGGAAAGAATTAGGTCGCCCTCCTATGCAGGGAGCTGAGACTGAAGGTCACACATGCAGAACGGACTCAAACGAGACAAGGTAGTGAGGACAGGCTGCAAGACAAAGTAGCGATGAAAGAAGAGACATATAGGAGCAGGACTGAAATGCTATGGATGTGCTTGTGCAGAGGGGAGCACTGTGAGGGCATGTACTCTACATATCTCATGCCCACTGAACGTCTGTGTTGATCCTGCTGCTTATAGCGTGACAGTCGTCTGGGATCCTCTCAGAGACAGATCTGGATGGAGAGCCAGGTCGGCCGGTCTCCAGGCTGCACGGAAGGAAATGTGTTGGGCCCTCCGCCAGAGGGATTCACACACCCTCTGCGAAAAGGACCTTCGCTGCGAGTCGTAGTCGAATACCCAAAAAGAAATGTGCTACGGCTTCTTGAGCAAGGCCTCCAGATGCTCCATTCAGCAAAGAGAGGGCTTTTGTGAGCAGCTATTTATGTGAATTCTTGTTTGTGTTTTTGGGGCCGTGCATTCTCGATTCCTTCTTTCTCTCCGCCATAGAGGGAGCGGTACTACGTCCCATTGTTTCTATTCGATTAGCCGCCTTTACCGACGGCGGCACGGTTACTGATTTCATTTGGCTGGTGGCGAACAATGGCGGCAACAAGCCGTCTTTTCATTTATCCTGCCCACCAATATTGTCTTCCCTGTTGGAGAGAATTAAATGGCTGCTTGTCTATGAGGGATGAAGGATGAGGGGCAAGACCAATGCCTTGACTTCTTCTCATGGGCCTCCTGATGTCCACGGACACAAGGATATGTCGAGGATATAAGAAGGGACGGTGCATTCTTGGGTAATTAACAACTTGGGCGAGCTGCAGGAGAAGACGAATCCAGAGGCTGCATCGATTGCCTAAAGAGCACCATTCAATCAGGCTAAATCCACAGGGGCCCCAAGAGCTCCATTAGGAGGTCAGCACCTCTGAATGGCAGAGGCAGCAGCAATCTATAAATGATCTATTTAATCTAAACATATAAAATAAGGGGTGCATATCACAAATTGGTGGCTCCCCACAGTTTCCCAGCCTCGACTCCTCGTCTTCTAATTAGGATATATGTTCGGAGTTTTTCTTCTTCTTCTTCTTGGTTTAGTTGAAGCTTTTAGGTTCTGTCTGAGAACTCACCTCTCTTGTTCCAGTCTCATCCGCACAGTCTCCTCTTGCGAGGCTTGCATATCCTCGGCTTTAGATTTACCGGAGCCTGTCCTCTCCATCCCGTCTCCTGGCTGCTCATCCTTCCTATGCTTTCCAAATCTGTGTAAAAAAAAGAAGGACAGAGAAGACTGGATTTAGAAGATTTCCTACCAAAACGCAGGCTTCTTCTCTCTATCTTCATCTGAAGAGCGTAAAATGAAATTGGGAAACTGAGGCGACAACTCAGGAGGAGTTGTCCATGTCTCCATTCCTCATTGAAAGAATGACATGTTATTTTTTCATATGCAATCAAATGCATCAAGCATAAAGATAACGGGAAGTAGTGAATGATGTCCTTTCCAAGTCTCTATCGTAAAGGTGAAAAGATTCAGTTTGTGGTGTGAGGAGTAAGTGTGAAAAATAGAAAATGGCTGTACCTTTAATAAAATAGGATGAGCTCTCAATTTTCCCCTGAGCTGTAGAGTTTACTCGGAGTGATGGAAGCAGTGACAGCTCCTGATTTCATTTTGAGCAAGGCGGGGCGGGCCGGGGGGGGGGGGGGGGGGGGCAAGCTACCTGCAACCAGGCAAAATGCGATCGAAGGAAACGACCAAGTTCGCCAGCATCATTTTTTTTTACTTTCTAGGCAGCGGCAGAAACGTTTTCACATTTCAACGACAAGAGCGATACAACAGCGGAGGTAAATCTGTTAAAACTTTAAGGCGAGGTGAAAGAAGTTGTGACCCGTGATCGTAAATTTATCTGATCGACTTAGCTTGCTGCTGCCTGGAGACTGTGGCTGACCAAGGGGGGGGGGGGGGGGGGGGGGGGGGGTGGACCTGACAGGGAGGCTGGTAAATTCACACTGCCGCAAACTCAGTGACTCCATATGTGGACAAGTCTATTCTCTGACTCCACTGGAGATGATCTTATTGCTCAGTGCTTACATGCTGATTTATTGCACGTGCACAGAATGTAGGGATAAAGGACAGACTCTCAGGTGATGAAGGAAAGACAATATGATGACATAATTACGCCGTTTCTTTCTACACAATGGTGCCCGCTGTGGGCAGAAGTGCTAAAACGACAGGGAACAGAAAAAGCAAATATTTCATAGAGATATCCGGGAAGTATGAAACATACATTTTCACCTAAGTGTGCACAGTAATAGTTTCCTTGTCTTCGTCTTGAATAATCTTTCATTAGACCCTCATTCAAAACTACTGATTGCATATAATAAAAATAATTATGTTGAAAGATAGGGAATTCTGCATCCCAGCAAATGCAACAGGAAGTATTGCAGAGGTTGATTATATTTCAATGGATAGGGCCACTAGTAATTATATATATATATATATATATAGTATACAGCAGAACCTCGGTTCTTGAACAACTCGGAAGTTCGAACACGCAAGTGGAGCCGAGGCGAACCGAAGACACGCAAACAAAGGCGGAGTCTACCTTCAAACGAAGGCGGAGTCTACCCGAGTCGGTTCAGTTTGAGTCGACCTGCCATAGAAGAACTCTACAACTTTTTTGCTTCGTTTAAGCATATTTTCGCTCTATTCTCTTCATCTCTTAGTCATGGATCCAAAGAAAGGCAAGGAGTAAAACTACTGG